>NW_027044637.1:0-30015 GCF_964019385.1 Sycon ciliatum | reverse complement strand
GTTACGTGGAATCAATCGACAAATACTTTGGCGCAAAAAACCTCTCTAGACTACAAGACCAGACCTGCTCCGATAGCTAGGGTATATGTAGCGAGGTCCGCCCAAAGGGGAACCTTTATCCAGCCTATTGCAATTGGACCTATAGCTGGAGACAAAATAAACTTGCAGGCTATAAACATCACGTTCCGAACCTACGGAGAAAGGGTTACCAGGTAATGCCCGCATCGAAGGAAAAGTACTGGCTTAAAGGCGATAAAGATGAGGTCGTAAGCTACTTATCTGCTTACCACGAAAAATGGGGCCTATGGGCACAAGCCCTGTAAGGCAAGCTTGGGTCCGCAACTTTTTAGCCTACAATTCCGCTATGATTACGCCGAGTGATTGGAATACATCGAGTGTGTTTGAGGGTGAACAAGGCGAGCTGCTAAAGTTTTTCACGCCCAAGGCACGTAGCTTAGTGCGACAACTAATGGGATTGGTAACTAAACAACGACTTTCCTTCCAGGCGCAAGCCCAGTCGTCGGGCCAGGACATAATGGAAGACGTTAAGCTAGCGAATGCTTTGCTAGATCAAATCGTTGATCACGAAAACCTAGGGCTCAAATGCGAAGATCTGGTAGAACAGTCTATAGTTTTAGGAGCATCCTTTTTAAAAACTAGCTGGCGCACCGACCACGGAGAACCGTACGACGTATACAACGGCAAGGTCATATACACGGGATCTGTAGATATATCAGTCGTTAGAGTCATGGATATCTTCTACGACGTTAATTGCAAAAACTGGAGGAGGTTGACTGGGTAGAAGTGCGCACAGTTAAAAACCGCTGGGACCTAATTGCCCAACACCCCAATTTAAAAAGCCCCTTACAAGAGCTAGAGTCAGCGTACGAAATACTTGGGACCAACTATTGGTTCGACCGGGCAAACGCAACTCAGAACGAGGACACAGTATGTATATACGAGTGTTATGCCAAGCCTAGTCCCTCGTTGCCGAAGGGGCGGATGATAGTATATGGCGACGAATATTCGGTTCTGTACGATGGCCCTAACCCATACGGATTTATTCCAATCGAACCAATGATACCTGAAAAAATTGCAGGCAGTACAATGGGTTATCCAAAAGTTCACGGATATGATGCCGAGCAATGAGATGCTGGATACCTGTATGTCCTCTGTGGCCACGAACATTTCTCAATTTGCCGTACAATCAGTAATGATACCTAGGCAATCAAATATAAACGTACAAGACTTGAACGGCATGAGGTTCGTCTCGTATACTCCTCAGAACGCCCCGGGAGGAGGAAAACCAGAGGCTCTACAGCTTACACAGAGCCCGCCAGAGGTGTTTAGGTTTATGGAGTCACTAGAGAAACATCTAGGAGAGCTGTCTGGAGTTCATCCAGTACTCAGGGGAGACACGTCAGGAGCTACCTCAGGTAGTATGGTTGCAACCCTTACGGCCAATGCAATTGAAATATAGACTCTCTCTCTAAGAGCTACCACATGTGCCTAGAGAAAACCATGCGCAACGCGATTAATTGTTACAAAAAGTTTGCAAAGATACCACAACCGATCACCCTTACCGGTAAAAACAACCAGGTACACGGAAAAGACTTCATGGGGGAGGACCTAAATAACGTACGTGGCGTAAAGATTATGGTAAGTAATCCCTTGATGCAGACTATCAGCGGCAGAATGGAAATTGCGAGCCAATTAAATCAGATGCCGGAGGAAATGAGGTACGACTATATCAGCTTGCTAGAGGGTCATCCTCTGAGCGAAATTACTGACAAGTACTTGTCGCAGAACGATCTGGTTTGGCAGGAGAACGAGGCGTTAAAAGATGGTGAAGATATACCAGTACTAGCTACGGACGATCATCCTTATCACATAAAAACTCACAGCCAATTACTCAACAGCCCCGACATTAGAAAAAATAGTGCTAAAATAGCCGTGATCCTCGAACACATCGAAACGCATTTGCATATGGAAAAAACAACCGATCCGGCCCTGATGGCCATGGTAAGAGGTCAACCAATGCAAGACTTAGGCCCAGGTGGCCCAGCACCTCATGATCGTATGCCCGGACCTAAAGAACTTACAGATGAGATAGTACCACCGGAAGAAGCTCAAGGCATCGAGCTGGAAAACAAAATAGCAACACCGGCTCAAGATGAGCTAGGGAGGGGTGGCTGATGGCCTACGCCTTTAACAAAGTAGACAAACTAGTTAAGCGCAACAAAAATCTAGGGCCACTCCCGGAAGCAGCAACTACCAGAAATATAGCTACCGGACCTAGATCGGTAGGTGGATCTAACTCAAGTTCTACTGCTACCGAGTCTCGACATGGATCTAATGTACCCACACCTAAATTTTCCAGGGTACAGGCGGCCACTAAAGCTAAAGAGGCATTCGCAGGAAAAACTAAGCTTCCAGGATTTTTGGGCGATGTGGAAGGCGACATACAATCCCGAAAAGAAGGGATTATTACGGGAGCGAAAGAATATAAGAAAAATCAAAAAGCTAAAACTGATAAGCAATTCGGGGTGTCTGACGATCAAAGGCGAAGAGCTGTAGACATGGGGGGAGATGATTTCAACCGCGTGAGAAGGGTACTTGGATCGCAGCCTAGAACCATTGATCCACACGAGATCCCATCATATAGAGTTCGCGATGTATCAAATCTAAAGAGCGACACCGGACTAAAAAAGATGTACCGAAGAGGTCGAGGACCTAGGTATACTCCGGGAATGGCGCAATTAGACGTATCCCTTGCCAAAGAGGTGCCAGGGTTTAGCAAAAAGATTTCTACCCTAGGAAGAGATCAGAACGACCTCCACGACTTAGCAAAAAAAGAGTACGGCTCCGCTTGGGAAGACTCTAACACATACGACCAATCTAAACTGGAAGAGATACAAAAAGCTCTCCGAGAATATATAACCAAAGAAACATCCACTCTAACCTCAGCCCAAAAGGAAGAGGCGGCGGCGCTTAACAAAAAATTGGAAGCGATGAGGGATGAAACATACAGGAGGAGTGAGTTTGTTAAGCCGTACGACGAATACCTAAAGTCCGAACTAGGAGATGCATACGATGACCTTAGGGCGGACCTTTCTCACGGCAACCCCGTATCCACCAGATATTTGGACCGATTAAGGGAAGCGAGAGCTAAATATAAAGATATAGACGGATTCGAAGCCGGAGACATGTATACTCCCGAGGAAGTTCGAAATACACCAGATTGATGGGACTGGCGGGACAAAATGAAAAAAAAGAGGGTAAGAAACCCATACATCTCGATATCGATCTGATGACACCGGAAGAGATTACTAAGATAGCCAGACCACAAATGTTCCGAGCTCGGGAAGATATACTAGACCACCACGCAGACCGATCGGAAACGTTTTCCAACTTTATTCCGGAGCTACCGTTAGACCGCGATCCCTTGATGGCTGATCACTTAAAATCTGTTTTCAGAGAATACGAAGGGCTAGATAGCCTTCGAGATAATCTAGCGGAAGCCTATAAAAATGACCCCGCATTCCGCCAAAAATTTGACGACGAGATAGCCGAACACGGTTGGGACAAGTACTTTAAGTATCCCGGAAATATTGATAAGTCACTAAGAAGACTTAACAAGAACGGTATGGCCGACATACTAGTTAGTCGTATGGACTCTATCCGAGACCCCTTGGTAGGCACTGTATCAGGAGAAAGCAAAGTACTGATGGACTACTTTAAAAATAGCAACATGCGACACTTACTAACTCCAAGCGAACGAAGAAAACATAACGCATTGGTTAATGTTATCGGCGGCGACCACAAGCCAGAACATACTAATGACAAACTTCCGGTCGCAAGGACGCAACCATCCCTAATAAGAGTGCTTACACATAGAGGTTAACAATGGATCCAGCAACAGCAGCAGCAGGGGCGGCAGTAGTTGTAAGCGCTATTGGCGCAATTGCAGGAGCAAGAAGCCGAGCCAAAGCGGGGCGCAAGGCAGATGCTGCCGCCAAACAAAAAGATGCGGAAATACAATCTTTGTATAATTCCCTTATTCCTCCCGAGTTTGACCTTAGCCCATCAGCACCTCCAGAGCTTATAGAAAAAGAGCTCCGGAAACCAAAGTACAGGACATGGATTCGCAGCATAAAGTTTAGCCCAGAGCAAATTAAAAAAATTGGAACCTTTGTACCCCAAGCTGCAAAACTAATTAAAGAGAAATCCCCGCAACTGATTAAAGAAACAGCCACAACCCAGAAAGGAAGACGAGCGGAAGAGGCGGCGCTTGATGCATACCAACGCGTAGGCAAGTCCAGAGATGATCCAGAATTTAGGATGCTAGTAGATAGAGCTAAAAAAAGAGCGCAGTCCGAAGCCCAGTCGCGAGGACAGACTATAAAAAGCCAAATGGCCAGGCGCGGTATGTCCGGAAGCGGCCTTGAGCTGGCAGCGCAAATGGGATCCAGTGCTAGCGCGATGGACCGAATGGCAGAAGTGGAGCAAGAGGCGGCCGCAAATGCCTATAGAAACCGACTCGAAGCATTGGCGAGAGGGGCCCAATTAGGAGGCAGAATGCGTAGAGATGACCAAGATATCAAGATAGAAATAACTCCCTGATAAACTCGTTTAATCAACGCATGAGCTCCCGAAGACAAGACCTGGAACTAAAACGTATCAACGATATTAATGACGCCAACGCTAGTAATTTAGCGGACCGCCAACGATTACACGAACTAAACCGCAGCCGAGAAGATGACATAGTCAGACACGATCGCAATGACGCCTTAAACCGGATCCGTCGAGACGATGATATAGCCGACAAAAATTACCGCCGTGCAGAAGCAGAGAGAGCGTACGAAAACAAGCGCAGAACCGCAATAGCCGACTGGAAAGAAAGACAAAGAGATAGGGCCGACGAGCTCACGGACCGGATGTACGGATACACAACAGATAACGTCGATAGAAAAGCAGGAAGAGCAGCTACCGCACGAGATAGAATGTATGACTCCCACATTAGAAGAGGCGAAGAAGCCGCCGAAAACTGGGAAAAAGGCGCTAAGATAGTGGGAGATGCCATGGGCGCAGGGGGAAGATATATGGAAAACCAAAACAAGGAAGCCGCTCTAGCCGCCAAAAAAAGAGAAGAAGAAGAGGCAAAGAAAAAGGTTAAGAAAAATAAACCAGGACCAGCTGGAAGCAGGGGGCTGTATGTCTAGCGAGTTAAAAAAGTACCTCGACAGTAGGATATCAAAATACAAAAAATATGACGAAGACGAGGATAAGCGCAAAGAAGAAGCCGATAGAAAAATAAGAAAAGAAGAGCTTATATATAGCCTGGACAAGCTTCGGGGAAGTATATCAGATCTTGGATCCGTAAAACACAAGCCCGACAAATACTACCTAGACAAAGCCCACCAATCCAAGAAAGATCTCGAAACAAAGCGAGTTGGACGCCAGAAAGATTTACTCGGATTGATGGATGCCAGGCGAGGAGTAAGAAAAGAAGAAGAGGCTAGCGCACAGAAAAAAAGAGAGCATGAATTCTCACGCGAAAAATTCGAGTACCAGAAAGAGAGGGATAAGAAAGACAGGGATTCAAGGAAAAACTTGTATGATTATAAATTGAAGAAAGATTCAAAAAAACCCATACCAGTAGATTCAGAAGAAAAAGCAATCAAGAAGATGATGGCGGAAGAGCGATCAAGAGCACTCATCCTTCACAAGAATCTAGATAAACTAGAAGCTTCGGTAAAAAACAAAAGCCTCCTCCAGAACTTGGTTGGTCCTGAAAAACCTAAGAGAGAAAGTCTCGTATACCAAATCGCCATTGACTTCGCAAAACTAGTGGACCCAGAGAGCGTGGCTCGCGAGGGAGAAGTTGAGTCGGCTAAAAAGTACCTACTTCCCTTAACATCAATGATGAGACAGGGAACAGCACAGGACCTGATAGACAGCTACCGAGAGGATCTGAAGGCTAGGCGGGCTGCTAGACATCAGGGTTTAAAGGAAACCTACAAAGAAAAATATACGAAGCACGTGCCCCAAAAGGAAACTGAGTACCATACAGATACCGACGGAAATACGTACCAAATTAAGTACGATGAAGATGGCCGCCGATATTATGATAAAGAGTAGGTGTAACCATGACCAGAATCTATCTAGACCCCCCAAAGAAGTCGAAGAGAATCTATCTAGACGAGGAGAAAGAAGAAGATGGTAAGGAACACTCAGAACCTAAAATGTCTAGAACTGCTGCGGCTGCCCGAGGATTAGGGCAATCATCGTTCGGCCTTGGGGATGAGGGAGTGGGGGCCTTTCAAGCTTTATCGGATGTGGCGGGAGATGATTACGAACTAAAAGACCTTTTAGACAGATATAAAAAACATAGAGATACTGAGAGGAAGAAAGTAGAGAAAGCCTACAAGGATAGACCTAAGTATGCTTACGGCGCCGAGATTGCTGGGGCATTTGTTCCAGGAGCAGGATTACTGAAAGGTGTTCACAAACTGGGAACGGCTGCAAAACGTGCCGCAGCATCTGGAGCTCTGACGGGATATGGGCTTAGTAAGTCTGACAACCTAGAAGATCAGGCTAAGGATGCTCTGGTGGGAGGAGCTATTGGGGGTGCATCATCAAAGGTTATCAGTAAACTTGCTCCTAAGATACTAGGCAAGACGGCCAAAGAGATGAACGCAACCCCTAAAAAATCATCGGCTCCAGCAGCTCTAGAGTTCTTGTACGACATGCCTCGCGATATAAGCGAGGAGTATATAAAAGACCCTAAAGCATTCAGAAAGGCTGCCGAAACAAGCACAGGGGAAATTTCATCTCAGTTCCATGCCGAAGTTCCGGAGGCGGCTAAGAGACTTCTTCTGTCACAATCAAAGGAATCTAGTGATATTCTAAAAAAGTCACCGCTTTCCTATAAAGGAAGCCACATCGGAGACATGTACTACAAGCAGGCACGGGCGATTCGAGCCAAGTATGACCACCAGATACCGGAGGGAAGCGAACCCGATAAGACCGTTAAATATTTATACCGTATGGGGAACTATTGGAAGGCACAGCAAAAGATTAGGCCGGAACGTCTGAAGAGAGAAATTATAGACTTGGACTCTAAGAAGCTCTTTTCCAAAGACCCAGGAACAATAGCTGACGTTCATGCGGCAAACAAAGGCAAAGTACGCGATATGCTTGACAGTCGCCTCAAGCTAGATAACCATGCATATGCTCGCAAGATGAAAACTGAGACAGCGGAAAGCGCTAAACTTCGCTCATGGATTGAAGAAAAAGCTAACAAGTTTAATAAAATTGACAACCTCCTAAAGAAGACAACTACCAAAGCAGAAAAGATTGACCCTAATGACTTGAAGTATCTAAAGGATATACAGAATCGTACTGATAGAGATTGGCTAGGAGACTATCGAAGAGCATCTCTTAACGAACTTCTAGACAAGAGCCAGACCCAGGGATCCAAGCGAGTGAAGAAGTGGTCAGAAATCGGTTATAATATAGCGGCCATCCTAGGAAGTGCAGGAGGCCTAGCCGGGGCTACGGGTAGTGCGGGTGCAGGGGTAGGCGCAGCAGCTCTGGGAACCCTAGGGATTATTTTCGGAGATGCTGTGGACAAGTACGGAAAACGTATGGCATATAACTCTCTAGAGCGAGCCGCCAAGATGAGACAAAAAATTGAGGCATCTTCTCCCAAACAGCGGCGCCGAGTGATGTCAGACCTGAGACAGGAATCCGTTAGAGGTTCGGTAGAGAACCAGTTATCCTTTCAACTGTTAAAAACATACATGGGAGAAACGAAAGATGGAAAAAGAACTACCAGAAATGATTAAACTTGAAGAACAAGATATCGATGTAACCAAAAAAATAATCGAGGTCATGGGCGACGTGGCCGTTTTTGTAGCACAAGCGGTGAAAGAGGGATGGAAGTCTGCGCACATGTTTCAACTAATGGGTATGATGAACCAAGTTGTTGATATCGTAAAGGATAGAGAGGAGATTTTACCTGAGCTAAAGGACATAGACAAGGACGAAGCGGCAGAAATCACGGGAATGTTGTATGATTATGTTCGCGAAATTGTAGTTCTAGCAACTCAAGAAAAGGAAGAGAAATGAGAGACATCCTACTAGCAGACGGCCAAGATGCTGCCACATTTACGGGAGCGGGGCCAGTCCACATTGGGGACCACGCCGGATATTGGATTCAAGTAGTGGCAGACGATGCCGGAGCATTGGGAAGCCTTACTGTTCAGCATTCAGCCGATGGGGTAACATGGGTGGACCATGGGTCAGTAATCCAGGTGTCTGGGACGGACGCAGCGGGTGAAACATTTACGGAGTATGCGCGCTACATGAAAGTAGAATACGTCGACACCGGTGCTCTTGGGACGCTTACCATCAAAATGAACATTCAAGAAACTTCCGACCGTCATTAATATTTCCTAGTCGTGGTATACTGAAGGGGATGAACTGGAGGTATACTATGGATAAGAAAGGCTGGATAAGCTTGGTGGTAGAAGGTCTTAAAGCTCTCTTCACTTTCTGGAGAAGTAAGGAAGCTGAAAAAGACTGCGACAAGAAACACCAACCCAAGCAACTAAAATGATTCACAGTGTGTACTTTTCGTCTCTGGAGATGAGGTGCAGATGTGAAGCTCCCGAGTGCGACGCTGTCGACATGGAGCCATTATTTCTACTTACAATGGATAGAATACGACATAGGATCGGCAAACCCCTAGTAGTTACAAGCGCTCGCCGCTGTAAAAAGCATAACATGGTCGTTAAAGGGGCAAGCCGGTCCTCACATTTGTCTGGACGGGCCATGGACGTAGTGATCCCTCACGAGGATCACGGAGATTTTATGGATTTGTGCAGAAAAGAGGGGATTACTGGTTACGGGAGATCGGGATGGGGGGCACACCTGGATATGCGCCCTGGGGATTTTAGGACCTGGACATACTAGTAGCCGCGATAATCTGCCAAAATCTTTTTTTCTTATCGCCAAGCAAGTGCTTTATAGGCAACCTTTTAAACTTAAAAGTCATCTTGATCACCCTCTCCAGCCTCAGATGGTGCAGTAATCCCGCCAAGGCGAGCAGCGTTAATAGTAGTAATGTACTTTTTAACTCCCGCATTGTCTTGATAGCTCCTGGTTACAACCCTACCCTCAACAAATACCATGGTCCCCTCAGCTAGACTAGATGCTAACTCGGCAGTTTTTTCGTAGCAGTTAATGCTGTGGTATTGTTTTCCCGGATCCTCGGTAAGCAACCTAAAGCTACCAACTAGTTTGCCGCTGTCAATAGTTTTTGTGTTAACAGGTGAGCAGATTTGTCCCACCATAAAAGCTTTGTTATACATCGATTACATCCTCGCTAGTAGGTTTAGGCGTAAAGGGTATTTCGAAGTCTTCGTCTAGGCTTTCTACAAACTCTTTGGCTTCACAAGCTTTGATAACATCAGCAAGATCAGAGCTAGGCTTACCGTGCATTTCGCTAATAATCATCGATCTTTTATCAACAGGTACGTTTCGATCGGCTAGCATCTTACCCATCTTGGTGATGTGGGAAACCTTATCCTTGTTAAACACAGGCTTAGGTTTTGCGGGCTCTACACGGTAGAGATTACTGGAAACAGCAGGAGAAGGACTAGGCTTGGGTACATCTGCCAACTCTTCGGGCGTGTACGAGCATCCCATAAGTGCATCAGGGAATAATGATCGAGCCATCTCGGATATACAACGTGAGCGATACATGGCTCTGGCGTAGGTTTTCCACTGTGTTTTGTTCAGTAATCCTGCCGCCTTTGCATCGTCTTCGTCGAACTTAAAAGACTGCGCTGTTCCACCGGGCCGAGTAGCTTCAACCGAGCAACCCTTGGAGTCGTAGCGAGTAAAGTTTACGGTAGCTCCTGGGAACTTTTTGTAGATCAGAGACAGCATACCTTCAGATGAGATGGTAGGTTTTCCTTGAATAATGTTTATGTATTGGAATGAGGTCATTGGATCCCAACCTAGAGCCTGACCTTTTAGTGCAATGGCTATAGCTTGTGCTGGGGTTTTGACGCTGGCAGGTAAGAAACCAGAGCTGACTAGCATCTCGGCTTGTTCCTTTAGTTCGTGCCAGGGTATTTGAGTGGATGGGGTCATCGTTTCTCCTTTGAGGAAAAGGACGTTAGTAACTCGCGGTCTATCGTAAAATCTAGACATTTTTGTAATAAAGCTTCGAGGTTGAAATAGGAGGCCATGTATTTCTGGGCGCAGATTTCGAGTCCAGATCTCTGGAAATGGGATCCCATGAGCTGGAAATAGTTAGTCTTTGCGGATTTCAGGGCGCACAAAGTTTTTAGACGCAATTTAATAGTTCTTTCATGAACACACTTACTATGTAGTATTTGTTGTGTATCATCGTCCAATTCGGTCACGCAGGGTGCCGTTTCTACGGTAGGCAAATTAGCAAATAGAGGTTTGCAAAAAAGACCCATTGCTTGGTGGGAGTCGGATAATGGGGCCTTAACTTGGGGTATGCATTCTGATACCATTTTTTTTATAGTGTCTGGAACTGTAAGAGGTTTATCAGGTTGGTACGATGTATCCATGAAGGAAAAGGTCGGCTTAAGACCAGCTGTATTACTCATACAATCCATCATAATACGGTTATACTCCATAAATGTTCGCCAGTCCCTCAAAAAAAATTGTATATATAAATCCAGCAAGTTTTTGTTAGAGATATGGCTTAACATGCGGTCATAGGCCGAAATAAGAGCAAGATGGGACCGTAAAGTTTCCTCCAGCATCACTAAAGACTTGTCAAAAAATGTTGTACCCACTTCGTCCAGACTAGGATTTAGTATACCTGCGGCCATAGAAACGTTATTGCTAATGGGCTTAATGCGCGTGTAGTTAAGGACCCATAGTATGTACTCCTCTGGGCTATCGTCGAAAGATGGGCACTTAGGAGCGCCTGGTTGTATAAATTTATATATACTCTCTGAGCTTACGTGATGTGGCATACTTTCTCCTTTGATGAAAAGATTTGTTATATTAGTTCCTCATTAACCTTCAGTGCGGTCCTCATCTTGATTAAGACTTCTCATGTACCACTCCATAAAGCAATGTTCGCACTGCATCTCGTGACTAAGTTTAGTACCCTCTGCTAACGGATACAGAACCTCGTGGCCGCAACTGTGCAGAATTGGTAAAAGGTAGGTGTCTGAGTTATTCATATCTGCTCCTTTGATGAAAAGAATGATGGTAAGGTAACGGAACTGACGCCGGAGATATTTTTATCAGCTAGGTGGTGTGCTATATTTTGTAATTCCCTAGCACTAAGAGTACCGAGGTCACACTCGGGGCAGTCATTTTGTAGCATATCTTCTCTTACATCATCAAAGTTGTAATCGACTACGTGTCCGCACTTGTGAGGTACTCCTACTACAGTCTGGTCGGAACTAGATTCTTCGATTTCGGGGGCAGAGATCTTGCTTAGACACGATGGACATGTGTTGATGTTAAATCCGCAATAGTCGTCTTTGTAACACGCCGTGTGTCCGCACTTGTGATCAAAAAAAGATATGCCAGTTGATTCGTACACAGGAGGGGTACATTTCTTGCACAGGCTACTCTCGATGTAGATTCTACGTCTCTCTACTCTTTTTACCTTGCATCCGCATCTGTGGGTCATTTCTACTTGGGTTTGTCTTGCCATGTGTTACCTCGTGATGAAAAGATATATCTATCGTTTCATGTGTTCGAAAGGTTGTCAACTTATTTAGTCTAGGCCTTTAACTGTCTCAGATTTGACGAGTTCGGCAAAAGGTAAATCAAAACCTTGGGACAGGATGGCTTTTACTGCCTCGGTGTCAACCACATAGTAGGTCTTTTGTTTAAGGTAGGGTTGTATGGTTTGGTCGTTGGCCAGAAGGGGGTCGACGCAATTTGATACAGAGGTTGAGTGCGTGGGAAATATGTACTTGACTTTTCCAGGAGTCTTACGAAGTGAGATCTTGCGTCCAAGGGTGTCTTTAAAGGTATAGTCTGGATTACTAAGAAGAGATTGTTTGGTGGACTCTTTGATCTTGGCCTTAAGGTTCTCTAGTTTCTTTACGTAGGACCGGGCATCGTCGATGATCTTTTTGGCTGCTGCTATGCGTGCGTCTGCGTCAGTCATCACAAACTTGCGGCGATCGATCGCGTCAGCAATATCCGTGCGAGCCGTTTCAAAATCACTTATAAGTTCGTCGGTTAGATCCACTCCGTCGTCGATTTGTTCCATGAGGTACAATAGATGGTTGGACGCGTTGAATAGTGAGGGTTTGTTTTCCATGTGATCTCCTTGGTTGACTATATGTACAGATTAGCATAATGTTGTATATGTTAACAATAAGGGAGTGAGAAATGAGTGTAGATCGAGATTCGACATCATGGCAGATCCAGGCGAGGTTAGCAGCTCGTCGGATGACGCGTAACTGTTTTGCGGACAAGGCGGGTGTGAGTGCTCGTACCTTGTATCTGTCCATGGCGGGGAGGCAGGACTTTACGTTAGATGTATTGGTCAAGTGCGCTAAGTACTTTGGGTGTAAAATGGAGGACTTACTACAACCAATACCAGCCGACTATCAATAGGAGCTTCAAAATGTTTTCTTATCATCCCGATACCTCGAACGTTTACGTGGACTGGATCTACTATAAGGGGTTCAAGCGTTACCAAGATGATGGGGATTTAGATATTATCTCTAGAGCTATATTAAAATGTGTTACTAGTCCGATCGTGTGGCAGCAGGGTAGGAGGCTAGCTAAAAACTTTTTGTGGGCGGACTGGATAGTGATTGACGTCGACGATGGGTTGTCCATCGAACAGGCACGTACTAAACTAAAAGGTTTAACCCAGGTAATAGGAACCACTAAGTCTCACCAAATTACTAAAGATGGCGTTAAGTGCGACCGGTTTAGGGTGTGGCTCAAGTTAGATAGCAGGTGCGAAGATTTGGAAGAGTACAGCGCAACGGTGAGGAAGTGGGCCAGATTACTAAGAGGTGATGAGCAAGGAGTGGACGGAGCTCGGAAGTTTAAGCCCTGTAACCGGATAGTATCCCAATCCAGTGGAGATAGTATCCAGATACAACCTGCTGACCCAAAGCCCAAGCTAGTTACAGCCGTGGATACTAATCGATATATCCCCCATTTTGTGAAGGATCTGTTTAAGAACGGACCCACCGGACAGGGTAGGCAGGGATCTAGAAACTATGCTTGCTACCGGATCGGGGAGTACTTAAGTCGTAATGGCTTCGGGGTTGAGGAGATTGTGGCGATGATAATGGACAGCTCCGTGCCAGCGCATGCTGGGTGCACCGCCGAGGTGCGTAAAGCTGTCCAAAATGGTGCGCGCAGAAGGTAGGGGTACGTCGATGGGTAGCTCACCATGCCGCTCATCGTTGTAAGTTTAACACAAAAGAGAAGACCCGAGGGAGAAAGCTACTAAAACCCCGGGTCTAAACCAATTATTAACACACATATGGAGAAATTATAATGGGAAAACCATACAAAAGCAAGTTTAACAAAGAGTCCGGGGACGAGATGGACTATCCGCTCTTTGCGACATTATGCAAGACAGGTGGATTTAGGGACTTTTGGCAACAAAACGATTATCGAGTTTACTTCGACAATGAGGGTAGGGGAGGATTACTAAAGATAGGTAAAGGTGATGTGGCATCTAGGGTACAAGCAGGCAACGTCTCGGCGGAGTTTTTTGGGTGGTATCACCGAGGACCGGCGATGAATGGAGCGGATCCTATGGGGCCTGCTAAGTTCGAACAAGCTGTTAAGGCTTGGAGTAGATACAACAATCCCCAATACAACAAGGGTGTGCTTAAGGATTTCCCATCTAATGTCAAGTTCAAATCTGATCCAGGAGTAACATTTACTCGGCTGCCGTACGATCCCGTTATGGATGCCACACTAGAGGACTGTCCAATTTTTGCCAAGATGATCAATAGGATGGGTAACAAAAATGCCTTTGTTAAAAAGGTTGGAGGGTACTTTGACCCAGAAGGGTTTAGAAAGCAAAGCATATGGCTATGGGGTCCAACTAACGGGGGAAAGAGTATTGTACAACAGCTTATTACCAGGATGATGGGAGGGGCTAGTAACAGGGCTATACTTACTCCTAGTGAGATGAAGGGGAGTTTTTGGAAAGAGCTACTTGTTGGTAAAGCGTTGTGGGTAGTACAGGAAGCAGATGCAAAGTTTCTTAGTACTCCAGCTTATAAGAGCCTTACAGGGGACTCGGAGCACGTGATAAACCCCAAGGGAGAAAGCTTGTACGCGGTTAAACTCGATGGGCATATGCTATTTGCATCGAACGAAGAACCGGCAGTTAAAAGGGATGCAGCAGTTATCGACAGAGTTATACCCGTGTATATGGAGCCCGTTCCGGAAGAGGAATTACTAGAAGAACATGTTCTGTGGAGAGAGTTGGAGAGGGAGTTGCCCTACATCGCAGGATTTTGCATACAGCAGTATAAAATGGGCGGAACAAAGAAGATTGATTGCAGCAAGGAAGATATATACAAGGCGATTGAGAAAGTGGAAGAAGGTATGCAAGTTGTGTTCGATACGTACTTTATTCACGATTCTAAGGCAGTTGGGAACGATGCGGAGATAAACTCGAAGACTATGTTACACGCTATGGATATGAGGACAGATGAGGTAAATGGGAAGTTCATGAGGCAGTTTAGGGCGTATTTGAAGGGTATTGGAATTGAGGGTATACAGCGTAAGAAAACAGTACGTTGGGATAAGGAAGGGAATGATACACAACGTGTACGTTCAACGTGGTATGATGGCATCAGATACAACGATGATACTCGCAAGAAACTAAAGAGATTGAACATACATTGGTAAGTTTTCTAGGCCTAGACTAGGCTGGACTAAGTAAAACTAGGTACTTTTAAAATGCTTAGTCCGCCTCCTTCCCTTACTCCCCCAACGTTTGACTACGTAAGACTAGGCAACTAAGTAGATTTCAAATTTATATATGTACGTATGTGCATACACATGAACACTTTATACATGGGTACATTATAATTTATATATAACTTAGTAGGTTAGTCTTACGTAGTCTTCACTACAACCCCAAGGGTTTGAAGCTTGACTAAGTACTTTTTGGGTACCTAGTCTTACCTAGTCTCCGGTGATCTTTTAACCCTCCGATATCGGATGAACGCCTTATCTCAGTAATCTTTCCTTAGGTTGCCTAGCATGATCTCGAAACATATGTTTGTGGAACACCGTCCCAGGTTTCCACTCACCAGAGCTTGGACCTGTTGCTAGAGTTCAAACGTCTAATCCTAGGTGCCTAACGTCCACGCTAATAGAAGGAGGGGGTCAAACAATAGCAATATGGCAGTAGGGTGGAGAACGGAGCAGGAGGAGGGGTGTGTGGAGACGAGAGGTCGATGTGAGTGATGAGGATAACCCAGGAGTCATGACCGATCCTTGGGGGGTATCCGTTATCGAATTCAAGTTAGGAGTCCCATGAATTAACCAGCTCTGATATTTTTTATTGATGTAATGCCTGTTTATGCTAGAATATGTCTTATACTTCACAATGGAATTACTTATGATCCAGAAACTAGACAGCCACGACGAAACTGTAATTCGTACCTACATGGATAAATGCTTTGCTCACGACTGGAAATCTGAACGAGCTGCATACGATTTATACAAGAATAAACTAGAAGCGTTCAAATCTGAACATGCGGATAAATATGATGCTTGGGATGCGTGGCGTCAAGAAAACGAATATGAAGATTATGCAGAATCCCCACCCAACGTCCTCTCTCATTACATATTCCTAGACAGAAACGAGCCAGTAGAGCCTTTTTTAACGGTGTTCTCGATTTTAGTATCTCTTAATTCTAAGGTTGAGAAAACTGAGTTTGGTAATTTGCGTAGTCACGAGATTGTGGAGGGTTCTCGGAACTGGGATAGGGATGAGGTTATGATAACTTCGTGTTGTCTAGGAGAGTTTGATATATTCGGAGAAAAAATTAACGTTACGTTACCCCACGATGATATTTTCCATAAACTTTGTTCCGCCTCTGTCTATGTCGCCTCAGGTTCCCCTGTAGTCTACAAACCCAATAGTGAGAAACAGGACGACCTCATCATTGCGGTCAGAAGACAGATGTTTACTCAAGAATTTAAAGAGCTGTTCTTTCTCTAACTCAATCGCCGTAATGGCTATTAGATTACATGGAGTGCTAAAAATGTCAGATTATAAATGCCCCAATCATGTTGCTGTCGCGGTGAGGGAGTATGTTACATACAAAGTATCTAGTTGTATGGTTGATGCTCTGTTAGGTGGAGATTATGACATGTTGTACGAGAAATTTAGGAGAGAGGATGAGGATGACGAGGTACTAGCGTATCACATGGTAGGAGACCTTCTCGAAGAGGTTCAATTAGATTTAGGGAGCATGAAGAACGATTTCAGACTTTATCACGACGACGTACAGTTCTGCCAATTCTTTGCGCATTACCTATAACTCAATCGCCGTAACGGCTAATATAGAAAGGTTAATGATGAAGTGTCCTGAAGATGTAAAGTCCCAGTGTGTAGAGGATGTGGTTACGTATGTAGCTGTCGTGTCTCAGCAAGCTGTGGATAATTTTGAGTGGGATCATTCGTACGACGATGGCCAGTATCACCAGCTAGCTTGTAAGTTGTACAACGCCATCCTGTGCGCATACATCAATCATCCTTATGACGACTACGTGATCAAAGATACTCAATCTCCGTAAAGGCTCTTTTAGTAATCCTTCCTAGTCTATTTCATCTTCTTAATCATAAGCTCAACCATTCTAATCATAGCGCCTAGTGATTGGTGTAAATCTTTGATATCGAGTGCTACGTCCTTGACATGTGCCATCATGATGCCATCCCAGGGGAACTCGTGATGTTCTTCTTTTTCTTCTTTAGCCTCCGTAGGTACGAGCTGCATAGCTGGAAAGTCTTCACAGTGTTCCAGTCTTAAGTTCTGTTTGGCTAAATCTTTGTTGATGACCCTAAGTTCTTTTTTGCATCTTTTATCCTTGAGAATTTTATCCAGTTCTCTATGAGTCATCAGCCAGTGCTCGAAACCTTCTTTCTTGAAAAGCGTTACTTCTACGTCTCTAATAATCATCTTTTTCGTTTCCATCGCATCCATCCTTCTGTTTCAGTTATGTCTAGTCTATACTGACATAAAATAACCCTTAAGGATATACTCATGTCTCCTATCGAACGTTATCGTCTTGCGTCGTACATAAAAGGTTTTTTGGATCTTGCCACTGTTGAGCACGAGGATTATTTGGAGCCTGTGGAGTGTAAGTTAATCTGGGTGAAGTTCAGGTCAAGGTATCCTGATTACGAGCGTCTTGATTATGATTTACGTACCTCTGTACGTCATGAGTTTGACTACAACGATATGGGTATACATGAGTTTAGACCCTACCGCACAAAATTCACGGCTGCTATGATTGAGGAGATGTTTCAGGCTTTAGAGCAGCGATATCTGCAGGTACCTAAGGATAAGACTGGTGGGAAAAGACGAAAAAATAAAAAGGCCAAAAAGGTTGTCTGGCCTTGGGTGGGTTAAAGGTAGGAAGCTGCTTGACATTGCATTCCGTTTATGGGTGGCATCTCTTCTTCGTCGCCTATGGAAACATCTTTCAGATCTTCTATAGGTAGGAACATAGGCTTTTTCGCATACTTAATAATGCTTTCCATGCGGTCCAAGGGATCCCCATTGTAAAACTCGTCTCTTAGTTGGTCCTCTTCGTTTTCCACAAACAACCTAATCTCAGTCCCGTCTTTAGCGTCGATGTAAAAGTAAAATGTACTGAAGTCTTTACCCATCCCGACTTTGATGCCGTCCATCTCCAGATTTCGAATTGTGTCTAAGTAGCTCATCATTGCTCCTTCTTGTGTATTTATACATCAATTATAAGCTCCAACCGATATAACTGCAAATATTACCACCTCAGAACTCTTTTACTTCCCCCCGCTTCTTTCAGTAATCCTTCTTACCCCTGCTCACTGTGTAATAGTGTATAATCTAAGTAATAACCAGGAGGTTTGATTATGGAGTTGCGAACCACTCTACTGTTTTTTGTTTTTGATTTGTTCTGTTGTGTCTAATGCTAACGAGTCCACTTTAATCGGAGGCGATAAGGTTGGGCGAGATGAGTTTAAGGAAGTGGTCTGGATACGATCAGGCGGTTCTATGTGCACTGCTTCTTTAGTCGGTCCACGGGTTGTCCTAACTGCGGCTCATTGCGTAAGTCGGGGTTCTATCGAAGTTGTTGTTGATCGTGGTCGGGTTCCTGCAAAGTGTCAAATTCCCGACGGTTATACTAGAAGTGTCGGAGATCAGGATATGGCTCTGTGTAAGTTAGATCGGGACTTACCTGGTCCATATGCCTCTATTGCCGATGTCGGTCCCAAGGTTGGCGATGAAGTCACGTTGATTGGTTATGGATGCGTTCAGCGTGGTGGAGGTGGCGGAAACGACGGGACGCTACGTTATGGACATGCACCAGTTACGAGGGAATCAGATCATGGGTACCATTCTTTTCACACTGTGGGTGATAGCGCTTTGTGTTTTGGCGACTCAGGCGGCCCCGCATTCGAGCGAGCTAGATCACTAAAAGGTCATCACGTAATACTAGGGGTAAATAGCCGGGGAAATATCCAGGATACATCCCTACTCACGGATTTATCCCACCCGGATACAAAGGCTTTTATCCTAGCATTTGAAGTATCTCAGGATGTATCTATCTGCGGATACAAACTAGATTGCAAGCCAAAGGTTGAGGAGGATCCAAAGTTATGTCGACGTGATAAGTCCATATTGCATAGATATGAACGAAAGATCCAAGAGCGAAAAGAAAAGCTTAATAAATGTTTGGATAAGCATCGATAATATACTGTTGCATCTTCGCGAAGTGTTTTGTATTATATATGTAAACTTACTTCACGAAGAGAAAAGACTATGCCACGAACAGCAAAACCATGGGACGAGTTAACGCCTACGCAGCAACGCAACAGGTTAAAAAATGAGAGAGCGAAAAAAAACAAGGAAACTGAGTGTGTGGCTCCGGTTAGGCTTGTGGATCGGCAAGAAGTGGTTTCAGCGGTGGGTGAAAAAGTTAGTAAAGGCCATAAGAAAACGGAAGCTCCGTGGGTAGCTCTGGGTAAATTCTTCCTGCGTCCTTCATCGGTCTTTACGACGCTTGCTCTGGTTGGTCTTACATCCTACTTGGTGCATCAGTTTCATATTCACGCCGAGCTTAGCACGGGGCTTATTGTCGAAGCTCTTGCCATTATCTATGCCTCGATCCACGCTACTTCTTCCAGTAATCTGACTCGTATCTTTGCTGGTGCTGGCATTGTTGCCACGATCTGTTTTGCTGGGTCTACTCTGCACACCGCTATGATCTCTAGCTCTGCTTCGTCGGACTCTCGACTTGCTGCGCTTACTGAGAACCGGGCTCTTGTTGTTTCTCACATAGCCTCACTTCAAGAGTCTTATTCCAATCTACCTGTTGATTATATCACGGCTAAGAAAGAGACTTCTGAGGCCCTTGCGTCTTCTCGTCAAGAGCTAGCTAAAGCTGACCAGGCTATATCTTCCTACGTACCCAGTTCTAACGTTGACTTTGCTTCAGTAATCCTGAGGCTTATGGCTATGCTTGCCAGTATGGTCTTGATTCATGGGCTAATTGGAAGGATGTATGGGTCAATTAAAACCTGATGATTTTACGGTAATCGTTGACACGAGAGAACAGACCCCCGCGTATCTTGGCGACTTCGTCTCAGAAGTGGCTACACTCGATACCGGGGATTATAGCGTCAAGGGATTAGAACAATATATCCGGTTAGAGCGTAAAAGCCTACCGGATTTAATTGGTTGTATAGGCAAAGAGCGTGATCGCTTTCAGAGAGAGCTGGTTCGGCTCAGAGGGTTTCAAGAGCGGGCCGTTATAGTCGAGTGCAATTGGTCAGATATTCAACTAGGTCAATGGCGTGGTCGTATTAAGCCCAGCCAGGTTATCGGAAGTGTTCTTCGTTGGCAACTAGATGGTATCCCCTTTCTATTCCCCGGACCTCGTCCAAAATCCTGCGATATTATCCAAAGGTTATTGTATCTATCCGCTAAAAAATACCATTCTATCCACCACGCTTTTAAGGAAAAAGGATGATTATGAACTCGATGGAAATGATGCTCTTCATGATGTCGTTGGTTTCAATTGGTACTCTTTTGGGTATTTGCTTTGAACTGTTAAACTATCGTAGGGATATCAGGGACCATATAGGTTATTTGGAAGAAGTTAGGACGCAGGTAACCTCCACGGTCGTTGAACACTTGGACAAGATTGAAAGGATTGAGTCTAAAGTGGAAAGTTTAGACATGTTCATTAACTCGAAGAGGTGATAAAAATGGGAGTACAAAAACCCAAAGAGATGAAAAGAATTAAGATGCAGAAGTTAAACAAACAGATACTTCAGCAATTGATAACGGATGTAATGATGTGGCCTACCAGTAAGGCTCACGACGTTATCTCGACATCGGAAGAAACGCAAGAGATATCGTTGATTGAGCTAGCTGTTGTTAGGTGTTCGTACATTGGTGCATACGAGGGCGATACAAAGCGTCTGGAATGGTTGTTGTCTAAAATGGGCATCCGGGAGGATGTTGAACAGGATACGAACCAATCTTTATCAAAGTTAGATAGCGATACTGTGTTAAAGGCCTTAAACATAAAAGGGGATACTGGTGGAGAGAGCAAAAAAAAGCGCGGGCGGCAGAGAAAGAACGGGGAAGGGTAATGTAACGCAGATGGCGAGAGATGAACATGCGGTTCTACCGGATGGTAGGTTCCCAATATTTGATAAAAAGTCAGCGCTAGCCGCTCTTAGTTTAAGGGGTCATGGCACTAACCCATCGGATCGTCGTAAAATTATTGAGGCGGCGGCCGAGTACGCACCAGTTCAAGCTGACCGAGCTCGTGAAGAGGATAGAAATGAGAGGTAGTTATTAACTGCGATCTGACTATGGAAGAGCAGGCCCGGCTAGCTATGGCTCATGAAGCTTGGCGCCGAGGTCTTCTCGAATATAAGCTAGATTCTCTCCAGTTACGAATATTGCGGGATATTGACAGTAATTCAACCAACAAAGTTTTGATACTTAGTTCGAGGCAAATTGGTAAGTCTTTTTGGTCGTGCTGTTATGCTCTCCGTTTTCTTATACAGCACCCCGGCTCGATAGCTCGGATTGTGGCTCCCACTTTAGAGCAATCCTACGACATCGTGGAAGACAACCTAGCTAAAATCCTTGAGGATGCTCCTGTTGGTCTTATTAACCGAAAGAAGTCTAGTCTACGGTGGGATTTAGCTAATGGGTCATCTCTGAGACTGGGAGGACTAAAGCGGGCAACGTAGATGGAAATCGCGGTGGAAATGCTTCTCTAGTAATCTACGAGGAATGTGGATTTGTTGACGGAAAGGATTTTAGCTATGGGGTTAATTCTGTTCTCGGACCTCAGCTCCTTCGCTCGGCAGGACGCGAAATTTATGTATCGACGCCCTCTGACAATCCCGACCACCCTCTTCATACACAGGTATTGCCAGAGTGTGAGGCCAATAATTCTTGTTTTCGCTATACCGTTTTTGATAGTCCTAGCATCAGCCAGCATATGGTCGATGAGGCTATTCGCAGATCGGGGGGAGAAGACTCTGACGCATTCAAGCGAGAATACCTTGCTCAGATAATTCGTAGCGATACTTTAATGGTGGTTCCTTTTGATAACTCACGTCACGTGTCTGACTTCGAGGTTCCTGAGAGTTGTGTGTGGAGTGTTACTATCGACTGGGGAGGTGTTCGAGACAAGACGGCGGCGCTTTACCATACGTACGATTTCAATCGCAATGTCCACCTCATCTGGGATGAGCAAATATGGGATTCGAATACACCAACGGATCAGATCGTTCAGGAATTGAAAGCGAAGATAAAGTCTCATAGGCTAGATGTTCCTGTGGTATATGCAGATGTTCCCGGCCAGATCGCTATTGATCTCAACAATAATCACAACTTCCCTATCACAGCTCCCTATAAAAACAACTGGCTAGCGGGCGTCAATAATATGGCGGCAACATTCAATACGGATAGTATACAGATACATCTAGATGTACCTTGCTTATCCGTACCTGTTTTGCGGGTATGTTTAACAAAAATAGAACAGACTTCCAACGAACTTTAGACCTTGGACATTGTGATGCTCTTGCAGCTTTGATGTACGCCATACGATCTCAGGATCGTGAGTTACCAGTTGATCTCACGCCGAAGCCATTTATGACAGAAAAAATGGTAGATCCTTCAGTGTTTGCTAATGAGGATGAAAATACTATAATAAGTTTTAACTCGGGTCAGTTTTCGAGAAAAACAAATAAGCGGTTCAAATGAAAATTAAGCTATCTAGTGTGTTGGACCTTTCTAGATTTCTCTCAACCTCCTCTGGTCAGGAGCTTAAAGACGTTCTGGAATACCTTGCACAGTTGTCAGAGCAGGTTATAACCGCTTTAACCAGTAATCTTTCTTACCCCGATAACTTTGCGTGTGAAATAAAACAGCTAAGCCTTAGATCTGGTGTCACAACAATCGTTAGGCCTAGTCGCGAAGTCACTGTAACGGACGTCAGGATACGAAGAATCTACGATAACAACTATTTCATCGTTGAGTCGGTGGGGTGGAACTACGATTCATCGGGGAACATAAACTTTCATCTTAGTGTGAAAGATCCCCAGATGACGAAAGTTACCAAATTCTTGTTGATATAATCATTTTTTACGGGTAGGTTATGAATGTAGACGAAAGTGTTTCAGAAAGTTCAGGAGTAGAAGATGGACATAGTTCTAGGGGTGATAGTGGGTCTGATGCTAGCGATGTCGTTCATTCTCCAGAAGACGAGAGCTCGTTAACTACCCGTCAGGTTAAAGTAGACGGCGAGATTGTAGAAGTTCCTTGGAAGACCTAGAAGCGGCCTACGGTCTCGAGAAAGCAAGCCGCAAGAGATTCGAAGAGGCGTCCGCCTTACGTAAAGAAGTAGACACGTTCATTGATAAGATGCAAGACGGAGACCTTGAAGGCCTAATGGATTTGGTTCCTGAGGACAAGCTAGAAGAGTTTGCCGAGAGCTTGCTGCGTAAGCGTGTGGAGTGGGAGGAGACTCCCGAAGAGACTAGGGCCCGTATTACTGCCGAGCGGGAACGCGATGCTCTACAAGAAAAGCTAGACGAGTATACACAAAAAGAACAAGAGCAGATACAATCTTATGTATCGGAAATATCAGCAGAAGAAATTGATAATGATATTGCCGATGTGGTCGAAGAACTTGGTAAAACTCATGGTGATTTAGTAAAAAGCCCGGAGTTTATTCAAGATATAGCACGAGTTATGTTGGCGCAACTCGAAAACGGAGCCGCCGGAATGAGTGCTAAAAAAGCTGCAAATCTAGCGTACAAGACATGGGAGAGCCGTATAGGTAGCTACGTTAAAAACGTAAGCCATGCGGATTTACCAAAGTACCTTAGTAAAAAGCAGATGGCAGAGATTAGACGGGCTAAGATCGATAATGCGTTTGATGGCATGTCCCAAGGGGAAGAAGGTCAGATCCGCACTCGAAAGAAAAAGTCCAACGGGGACAGCGTAGAGGATTTCTTCGCTAATCTTGACAAACAATTTGGTTAAAGGAGCTAATAATGGCTGAGTCCAGTTTATTTACTACGGAGCGGAGATTGCGAAAGCGTCCGTCCGCGAGCTTATTTTGGTCCTTGAGGGTGCGTCCAACGCTGTGACTATCACCTCCTTGTTTACTCGGCCTCGGGCAAATGCAGTGTTGCTTTCTTATCAGGGAGATTTTGTATCTCAGGAGGAAATTGACGACTTCTTGGGTACTTCTTCGGAATTTACAGCTACCCAGTTCGATGGGACTGCGTTGCCTGTTGCCAGCGATGTTGGTGTAATCATTAATATGGAAGGTCAGGCAGCCGATGTATATGCGGTTGAAGTTGCTACCGGGGATCTAGCCGATGCTGCTGCCGTAGCTAACTTACAGCCGCAGATTGGCGAAGCTGTAACGGCTCTTCCAGCGGCTGCCGTAACAGGCGCCCAGGTGCAAGTTGGTGATCAGGGTAACATGGCGTTGGTATTCCAAGGTGGAGCCCCCATGCTTGCTCTCGGTAGCCGTTGTGTGATCCGAGTTCTTTGGTCTCCTAAGTGATGATTTAACCTCTCCAGATTAACTTTACTTCCCCCGCTTCTTCTCCAGTGATCAACCACATCTAATAAAAGGTTACTGATATGGCGAGTATCTCCGACGCTAGTGCGTTACAAATGTTCAAAGAGGTCTATGGTGACGGGCATAACATTATCCCGGCCTCCATGGAGCTTGCTAAGAGGATTCCCTTTTCTCAAAGAAACGAGTTGGTGAATCTTACGTCGAAGCTGTTGTCTTGACTTCCGAGTCTGGCATCACCTTCTCAGCCTCAACTTCTGCCTTTGCTCTTAACGCGCCTCGCGCAGGTGTAGTTAAGCAAGCATCTGTCGTTCCTTACATCTCTGTATTGCCTTCTATTGTTCCCTTTGGTGTTATCAGTAGATCTGAAGGCGCTGGTGTCAGGGCGTTCTATGATGCTACCAAATTTATCGTTAGGAACAATCTTCGCAGCCACGAGCAGTTTCAAGAGATTATCCGTCTTTACGGCCAGTCTCCGGACCTTCTCGGTTATGTAAGCTACTACACAGGTACATACCGACAAGTAGCTTTCACTGATGGTACTGCTACACTTGACGGCATCACATTTACCAACGGTGTTTCTGCCCTTCAATCCGACGGCACTTACGCAATCCTTCTAGCTCCTGGTAGCTTTGCTGCTGGTATTTGGACTGGTTTTGAAGGTGCTCGAATCGTGGAGGTGGACGCCTCATCAACGGTTCAGGCTGCTGGTACTTTAAAGGGTGTTAACAGCGAGTATGGATACATCAAGGTCGACTTTGCTCCTTCTGCGCCTACAGCTATTGCTGGCGGTCTTGAAACGAAGTCTGACCGACGTCTGTGCTTCGAAGGCATGGAAGATGCAGCTGACTATGTTGGTATCAACAAGATCCTTTCCACTCAAGCTGGAAACCTCTTTGGTATCAACACTAGCCAGTATAGCTTATGGCAAGGCTCTCAAATGGACCTAAACCACACTGATGCTCTTAGCCTTGTTAAGGTCCAAGAGGGTGTGGCTAACATGGTCAACAAGTCTGGTCTTAACGGCGACTTGGTATGCTTCTTGAATCCACGTTCTTGGGCATCTTTGAGTAACGTAGATTCGGCCTTCCGAGTGTACGACTCTAGCTACCGTCAGGCCAAAGACGAAGCTGGATGGGAAGAAATTACGTACTACTCGCAAAACGGTAAAATCAGCTTTGTCCCGCACCGCTGCGTCAAAGAAGGTGAAGCCTACGCACTGTATATGGACTGCTGGACTCGTTCTGGCTCAGCCGATGTAAGCTTCACCGTTCCTGGAATGCCTCATGAGCTTATCTTTCCTCTTGAAAACAGCGCCGGATATGCTTTTCGTAGCTACTCGGACCAGTATCTCTTCTGCCACGCGCCTTCCAAGAACCTCATGTTCACAGGCATAAACGACGAGCTGACTTCACCGTAGGAAATAATTCAAAACGTTTATGGTTGTGAGTTTGACGGACACAAAAAAAAGGAGCCCTTGAGCTCCCTAGACTTTAAGCCTCCTAACGGGGGCTTTTTTTATATATGCATCGTGTGGTATATGACATGTACTTCCAGAGCTAGGGCGCCGGATCCTCCTGTAATGGCTGTGCCTATATTTGAAAATTGTAGACCCATGTTATTTGCAAAAAACATAACCTCTGGCGCGTCGACCGTGTTCGTGCCTACATCGTAGAGAGAAGGTTTAGCTATCGCTACATTATTTTGAGGTACGCTCCACATCCATTCGGCTGCTACGTTTGCTATTGTGTTTGGGGTGGGGGTATTTGTGTATTGCATGCTCAGTGTCGATGTGTCGTCGCCCGCAAACAGCGCCCCATCGTAGAAGTAATAAAACTGCAATTCGTCTACGATAACTCTTTGCCCTTCTCCTTGAGGGGCCAGAGCTTGCCTAGGAGTGTTGTGGAGGTCATTAAGTTGTGCGGCGCTAAACTGAACGATTGTCCTGCGTCGTATGTTTGAGAAAGAGCGAATCTCCCAGTCGACGAAATCGTAGCGTCATCCGTCATAGTTTGGTTTTCAAAGTATCCACTGTTTTCGCTATAGATTACTAGCTGACCAGACTCGGGGTGAAATATCCTTTCGTCAAAATCGCTCCCTAGTAATCCTCTGCTCACCTCGACCCATTTATCATCCTGAAATACTAAGGTTAGGGAGTCGTATTGATCGATAGCGCTCCAGGTGCTGTTAAGGTGAACTCCTAACGATGTCTCCATCTGGGCTTGGGCGTCGTTACCTAGGTAGATTAAAAGTTGATGACCAACTATTGTTGATGGTTTTAAGGTAAAGGGCCGGTCCGAGGAAGGTAGTTTCCAACTGACAGTTCCACTTGCTCCTGGATCTGTGCCATCGGTTACAATCTGGTAGGTAAAGTTATCGGCGTCCACCACCGTTATCGTAGCCTCAAACTGGTTTATTAGGCTGGAGTTTGTCCACCCCGCAGCGTCATAGACCACGACTACATCATTAGTCGCTAGTCCGTGGTCTACAGTAGTCACAGTTATAACATACGGATTCCCTCCCGTAGCCGATGCTATTTGATTAATATTGGCGTCTTCCCCTAGTAGCTTAAGAGCCGTGTACCCCTTAGGGTCTATTTCTGTAGAAGTATCCTGTAGGGCTGCCGTCATGGTTTTTTGACCAACGGGCCCCCCTCGTTGTAGATAGCCAGACCGATAGTTAGTCATTTTTTATCCCTTAGTTCATTGCAAAAAATCGACGGAATGTTATCCGATATTGGAGAGTATTAGTGGCGTCGCCGTCCGCAAAGTCCGAGCCAAGGTTGGTTATAACAATGGAAGAGGTCATGGACGTGGTAAGTTCCCATCCACCCCATGGGGAAGTTGTGTCAGGAGCCGGCGGAGCGCTTTGCGTATAGTCGTACAAAGTAGGTCGGAATAAAATCTGGATTCTGTATTACCGACTGTCAGAAGATCAGAGGATAGCTCGGAAATTATTGGTGTGGATAGATCGTATCTAATAACAATATTTCCTCCACCGCTGTACGGCACAGTTCCTGCGGCTTTAAGTAGTTCGATTTGCTCCACCACTATTATTTGGGTGCCAGTTCCAGCTGGAACCAAGACGACTGGAGTGGTGTTAAGCGATACAAGCTGAGCGGCGCTCAGCGTACCTTCGACAACTCCCTGGATACCTTCCGATACGGTCAGAGCGCCATTGTTGTCGATAGTGGCATCGCCGCTTAGAGGTTGATTTCTAAATTCAGACTGGCCGCTATCGTATACTAGTATCTGCGCATCCTCTGGGTTATCAACCTGTGCGTCAATTCCTTGGCTTAGTAATCCCCTGCTCGACTCGATCCATTTATTATCCTGCCACATAAGTGAGATGGAATCGTATTTCCCGTTACATCCCAGTTAGCAGTTAGAGCTGTATCGCTCCTGAGATGAGTTCGGCTTGAGCATCGTTACCCAGGTATATGTGTAGTACGTGGCCAACCACGTCTCCGGAGCTAGGGTGAACGTGCGCATGGAGGCTGTTAGCTTCCACGAAAGTGTTCCCGATGCTCCGGGGTCGTCGGTAGTGGAGAAAGTAAAGGTATCGTCCGTGAGTACGGTGACGGCTACGGATTCAAACTCAACAGCGGCTGGATCAGTCCAGGTTAGGGCTGAGTATGTTTGAATGGTTTGGCCTGTAGTTAGGCCATGATCTGTGGTAGTGATCGTTACCGTATAAGGACCAGCCCCGGCGGACGTTCCGGCTTGAGCTAGGCTAGCTTCTTTACCTAGTACTCGGAGGGCCAAAAACCCTCGTGCGTCTACTAGTTGGTTATCATCTCTTAGGGGCACATCTTGGTTCTTTGCCCGAGAGGTGCTCCCCTTTGTAGGTATCCTGATCGAAAGTTAGCCAATTTGGCCCCCTGTGGTATAGTTTATTTGTTAAATATTGCCGTATAGTGTACAGTATATCGCAAAAATGTGTAGTATTATAGTATAATGGACTCAGCTATTATACACCGCTATTGGGGAAACATATGCTCCAGGAATTAAAAGACGAGAGTAAAAAGCACCAGCTCAAGCGTCTTATTAAGATGATGAATGAAAAACTGATGCACGAAGAAGACGAAGAGAAAGGCCGCATGGAGGAGGATAACCGCCATGACTACGACCTTGCTGCCGAGTCGCATCGTCACGATAAAGAAGACTACGAGGACACGGAAGACGATCTAGCGCACCACAAAAAGCAGCTAGACGAAGGCCATGACCCAGAAAGAGAAGAGGCTGATATCCGTCATGACAAGGATGCTCTGAGGAGACTTGCTCACGATGAAGGCGAAGAAGATCATGACGAAGACATGCATGATGAAGCAATGAAGTTCCTACGCGGCGAAGATCGTCCGGACCTTAAGAAGAAAGACCGCCGGTTACAGATGCCCAAAGCCAAGGGTCGAATGATGGAGGCCGAGATGATTATCGAGCAAGGGCCTAAGCGCAAGGGTCGTAAGAAGCCCCGTTAACTGTAGGGGTCTCCCATGAGCATAACAGCCGATAGATTACTAGCTGGTGTAAATCGTCGTATCAGTAAGCCTGAGTCGCAAGGTCTTCTCAGTAATGCTGATGTTCTGGCCTTTGCTGACGACGTGATCAGAGGTGAAATAATCCCTTTGATGGAGTCAGCGCAAGTTGATTACTTTGTTGAGCGGACTAGCGTTCCCTTGGTTGGTGGTCAGAGTTTATACAGTATCCCTTACCGCTCTGTAGCCCGGGGTATGCGGGGAAATAAAGATATCAGATAATAGCGAGCAGTTTGTACGAAACTTGTCTCTTATAGATATTGCTAACGCTTATATGTACTACCAGTGGGCAACCATAGTAGGTTTTTACTTCGAAGGGGATCGGATTAGGTTAGTTCCAGAAGTTCCTGACATTCTGGCTGTCGATCAAAAGCTTTTAATATGGTATAGGCTACCTCCCAGTTCGTTGGTAGAGCTATCTGCCGTGTCTCCCGTTACAGAGGTTTCTGGAGATGTGGTCACAGTAGCGAGCATTCCCGACACCATTGTAGACGGAACCAAGGTCGACTTTGTGCAGGCGCAGAGTGGCTCTAGTATTTATGCTATGGATATTCCGGTTGAGTCCGTAGGGGTTAATACTATTACATTTCGGCAGATTCTGTGCCGGAATCTTTGCAGCCAGGTGATTATATTTGCTTAAGCGGTCAATCCTACGTTGTAAACTTCCTTCCCAACGAGGCTTTGCCGCTTCTAGAGACCCTTGTATGCATGAGGTGTCTGACGTCCATTAGCGACTACGAGGGCGTCAAAATGATGGCGACGGTGGCTGATCAAGAGAAGCAGAATCTACAGAAGATAATGGAGCCTAGGATAGACGGCGAAGGTAAGATTATTGTTAATTACAATAGCTTAGCGAGGGGGTACAAGATGAACAACCGCGCGTGGCTGTATGGGCAGTAAATGCAGTTTAAAAATATTGAAAAGCTACGAGGTCTTTACGTCCAGCCTAATACCTTTGGCTTGCCCGACGGATCTCTGGAAGAAGCTCACAACGTAACCATAGAAGACGAAAACACCATATCCAAATGCCGCGGATACTATCAATACTACGAATACACCGCCGATGATCAAGATATAGTTGGTATAACTAACTTTCCGACGGACATTTAATCGCCTCTTTCAGTAATTTC
>NW_027044636.1:0-4000 GCF_964019385.1 Sycon ciliatum | reverse complement strand
CATGTATTATGTACCTACTATTGTTGTGGACGGTTCGATGGACATCTCGTGTGCCCTGGATGGCAGTCGTGAGTCAGTCAAGTGAGAATTCAAGTCTACAGGAAAAGCGCGAGCTCCCACGTAGGGAGCAACACAGCCCAAGTAACGCCGAAGTCGCACCAACCTCTTCTTCACATTGTTGCGGAGCTGAACAAATGTCATGTACATGTACATGACTAGTACTTCGAAGTACGTGGATAATTTTTTTAAATTTATTATGTAACAAATAGGGTTCGGCACTTGCACAGGTGGCTGAGATATACTTCCCCCTAGGATATTTGGTAGCCGTGACAGTGAGTGGAGTGGTGGTGGCCTACATACCATAATACGAGTACGAGTATGCAGCCTTGCCAGGACCAAGGCTACTGTCCGCAGGCCTCACTCGGACCGCCAGTGCAGTATCATGGATCGGTACGCAGTCGCTAATTGCATAATTGCATGCAAAGCCATCAGGATCAGCCATGCATTCATCATAGATATACACCATGGATCTACACCATAGATCATTCATGATATACGAACGCCATTTTTGATAGCAATTAAGTAGCTATAGACTACTGCTACTAGTATTCAGCAGATGCGGTGCATTGTTGTGGTGGAATCCCTATAACTCCCAATGGGTTTGACTGTTTCACATCTGGTTCAGAGTCAAGTCAGACAGTCAAGCATGCACCATCGTCCAGATGAATCATAGGAATCAGAGTCACTTACAAGTGTCCGAGCTTACACCCTCGACTTCTCTCTGCCCCCAAATGACAAAGGAACTGATTAAAGCTGGGTCACTAACGGTACCCTTCCTGGTCAGTAATCAATACTAGTACACTCCATGCAATCAATGTTATACATTGTAAGTAATTGTGCAGTGCAGCTGTGCAGGTGTCCCGTACAGTTATCCAGGCCCACTGCTATACAGTCCGTCCCGGCCCTGGACAAGCCTTCCCTTCTGTGCCCAGGAGCCTGACTGATATAGTTATTTATAATTAGAGGTCTGCTGGAACTGGTCATCACCTGATCCGAGTGATCCCCTCGACACGATCCTGGAGTGGAGGATGCTATTTGCTAGCTACATGTAGCTGCTGTAGCTACACATAGCTCATAATTATAGAGTCATAATATATCAGGAGTACCGGAGTTGTCCTGACACTCTCCTCGCCACCTGCACATGGCTGCAGTAACGCTCAAAAATTGGCTTTCTAGAATAAAAGGCTCGTGTTCGCGCATGCAATGTGCATGCGTGGGCTGAGTTGGAGGCCGCCTGTGTGGATTCTGGGCTTGATTCTGTTTTCGAAAAAGGAAGGTTTGTTGGCAATGACTTATGTCCTGCTCTTGGAATACATGTACAGTCGTGTACATTGTAAGTACAATGTAGAATTATAGCAATAAAAACTGCTTTATGGCAGTTTTCTAAAAAAGGTTATTGTGTTCTTAGTCCATGGACCCCGTCTAAAAAGTAAGAAATTAAGGAAATGTGATAGCTGAAAATTAAAATTTCACACAAAACCTCACAATAATCACAACACTTGAAATGCTGCTTTCAACACTAAACTAATACTTGTACTGCACCAACAATTGGCAACATGCATGCATAGGAAAGAGGATCACGAGGAGAAAAGATCTTCTACATGACTGATTGTAGCTTTTAATTCTGTGTGTGATTATTGTGAGGTTTTGTGTGAAATATTAATTTTCAGCTATCACATTTCCTTAATTTCTTACTTTTTAGACGGGGTCCATGGACTAAGAACACAATAACCTTTTTTAGAAAACTGCCATAAAGCAGTTTTTATTGCTATAATTTCTTTTGTTTTTTCTGTCACCAATCAATGGAATGCGCTATATCAATATGTAAATGATGGCCTTCACATCATATCAAGAGGTTTATGTACTCTTGATCATATCAATACCGTATTATACACATTGATGTCCAAGCCTTTTCTTGCAGAAAATGGCAATAGCATAATGCATGTCCTTCTGCGGGGAAACATGTGAGTAGTGGTCTGGTGGTGGTGATACTTATTTTATACGGAGATCATTCTGTGCATGTTGCTGTTGCAGAATTTCATGACTGTCATAAATTTGTCTTGCCTTTCAGATATTTTATATTTCCCCACCCTCGATCAGATTTATTTGAGAAATGTAACCACGCGCCAGGTGCGTGTCGCAGATGTTTTTGTTGATTCTGTGTTTATAATGGTTTATAATCATGGGTTATCGTGATAAGGTCATCCAGCATCATATTGCACTGAAATCGTAATCCTGTTGATGTAACTTTTGGAAGTAGTTCAATGACTTCAAACTGTTAGTCCACGATTTTCTAAAACAACACAGCAAAGGAGGAACAATAAACATGTATTAAAATGTAAACAAATACATTGCTGAGTCCGACACCTCGTTCCAACAACTACACTGACCCTGAGGATAAAAGGGACAAGGCTATGGTTGGAGGTACTGACACTGAGAGATAAACAAGGCACTCCATGATAATACAATCTTACACATCTATTGGTGAGTATGAATGATATCCAGTCGAACCTCTTTAGGACGAACACCAAGGGACCGATGGTATTTATTCTGTGAGTTTGTCTTAACCTACATGTATCTTATAACCAGTGAATACAATTATTTCTCCAATAGACATACGAATAGATTTCTTCTACGGCGAAAGATTCTTACGCCACACCGACTCATTGACTCGTCTCGTATGAAACAAAAGAGTCACTAGAGAGGTTCTGCAAAACGAAAATGCGTACAAACTTTCGCTCTACATCATGAAGTGCGAAACTACGCACGAACTTTCGCAACTTTGGACGCGAAACTTGCAGGGAACGCGAAATGAACTGTCGTAGGAAATTTCGTGAGATCGGGTCATGGCGTACGTGCACTTGGCCCGCGCAAACTACGAAAAATGTGCAGAACTCAAAGTTCGTGCAAAAATTCGGAAACACACTTTCGCAAGGACTGTCGCGAAACTTCGTTCGAATTTTCGTTTTGCAGAACCTCTGTACTGAACCTTTCTTTAGCAACATGACGGCAACTTAAACAGCAACAGAGAAAGTATGATACATGTACTGCACATTCTTGCAGGTACTACAGGTACTACAAACAGATTGCAGATCGTAATTCTTCCTTTGGCGGCACGAAATTTTAATTGGGGCAGTGCATTCTCGGCGGTGCTCACAAATCAAACAGCCCAGACTCGAGTAAACAAATCCAATCATACAAGTACGAGATTTTCACGAGACTGCACCCATTGGCTTGTTTCGTATTAAGCAAACAAGTTACTGAACCTATCCACAATGGAGATTTTCCCTGATATGCGAATTATTTATTTGGCACAAACTCGGTCAATGAGTTCTTGAACCTTTCCCTCCAGATTGGGAACTGCCAACGATAGTATGCCACTGACCAGTGCCTTACTTGTAACGTACTAATGTGCAATGAATATGAGTATTTCGACAACACATCTAACATAAGCCTTACCGTCAAGAAGGTGAACTCGCGTTCTTCGCACACTGTAGGCAAGGGCAAAGAGATAAAAATGGATCTAAATCCGAATAAAATCAGCACACGTTTCCGTAAATGAAAGGGTGAGCATAAGCAAATGAATCGAAGGAAACTGGTCAACTCATTGATCACCTGTCATTGAGTATTCCGTAAAAGGAGGCCTCGGCAGCGGAAAAGCTAAATTTAGAAAGGAGATCCTGTCAGCTTTTCCATTATTTATTGCATTCCGCCCAAAATCAGCACACTTTTCGTAAATGAAAGAGTCAACACAAGCAAATGAATCAAAGGGAACTGGTCAACTCACCTGTCGACGCGACATGTCATTGAGTAATATTCCGCGAAAGGAGGTCTCAACAGCGCCGAAACGAAATAAGCCAGGCCAGGAGACGAAATATCCGAAACAGCTCATGCAAGAAGCAGTTCCAAAGAAGGAAGTTCCTCGTGCATGCACATCCGA
>NW_027044635.1:0-4000 GCF_964019385.1 Sycon ciliatum | reverse complement strand
GAAGAGCTGGAAAGGGCACCTTCTCTTATCTTTCGGCGGATACTGGTATTGTGCGCTTGCTTGGCTCTGTGCAGACAGTTTTGTTGCTTCACCTGTTGCCATAGAGTAGGCCAGCCGCAGGTGTACATTGTTGGGCGAAGATCGGTGACGTCACCAGGCACGTTGCTTCCTGTCAACAGCTTCCTGGTGACCACCAGGCTGGGTATCTCCGGCGTAGCTTCAGGGTTTTGGATGGAATGAATATCTGCATGCCCTCTTTGATCTTCTGTGTAAGTTTCGCACAAGAGGCGTCGATGCTGTTGTCGTCAGTCAACACCCAGTTTGTGGACCGAAAGAAAGCCCGTACCCGAGGCCAGTCAGCATGCTGGTAGCGCCATACTGTTCGCTTACTGGGACGGTCACAGGAGGGGACAGCCTCAAAGTCAGTTACCACAACTGCGTGGTCAGATTTCCCTAGAGGTGGATGGAGAGTTGAGATGACGCCTCCAGGAATATCTGACATTATGAGGTCGAGGATATTATTGCCACGTGTTGGCTCATGGACATGCTGATCGAGGCAATGGTGGTAACACAGATCTTCAGCAGCTTCACCAGCAGGGGAGGTTCTACTGCTGCCTAGCCATTCCTGGTTGTGAACGTTTAGGTTACCTGCAACGATGATGTTCTGGCAGCATTGCCTAGCATCATATATGCCAGAGCTGATGCTGTTTAGGGCAGAGTTGTCTCCATCAGCGGATGAACCTGAGCGATACACAGCACACACTCCAATGGATGGGCCAGCTGCTGTCTTGAGGCGAACCCACAGGATTTCATTTCCACCAGTATCAATACATTCTAGTTCTGTGAAAGCCAGGTCGGCCCGAATCCAGACAACACCCCCCCCCCCCCCCCCCTGGGCCGTACGGTCCCGTCAAACTGGTGGGAAGTATCCGGGGAATGTGAGGTCAGCAGGCGTGGCCTTGTCCTCCGTGACTTTTTTCTCCGTGACGATGACAATGTCTGGGTGGTGGGCATTGAGAGAAGCTTGGAACTCCCCAAGTTTTGACAAGATACCGAAAGCATTTGTCAGCATGAGGCAGAGCATTCTAGGTGGTGTAGGTATGTCATTGGTGATGTCATTGGTGATGTCATTGGTGATGATGTATCAGGTCAGTACTCCTTACTTCCAGAAGAATCTGGGGAATCATTGTCGAGTTGAGCATTCCGGGGAGGTGCTGGGAAGGTGTGCTTCCCTGAGGCTCGGATGAAGCCATTTGTGTCGGCGTCAGGTGACTGGTGAGCCTCCTCTGCCACTGCAAAATCTATTGCCATCCTGCAGTGGGGTTCTTGTCTGGCTAGTCTCTCTACGCACTTGGTGCAGCATCTGTGAAATTGTACTGCTGGGTTGCTCTTCATTCTGAACTGCTGTGGGTGCCACCGGCTTTGTGCATGGCGGTCCAACAGGTGTACGGGGTGACCCCTCTGAGTCCGCGTGCAGCTCTGTATCTCCACGTGGTGACCTCTCTGAGTCTGCAGTGACTGTTGCACTGTCGCTCCCAGGGTCCATGATCTGACCTGTACTTGACCCGGACCCAGCCTTTTCCGAGTACAACGTACCAGTTGCAGAGTTTTTGGCGCCCTGATGAGTGCAGTTCTTGGCGACGTGGTTCCTTGAACTACACTTGTAGCACGTGGGGGCCTGACCCCTGTGCCATACGCGGATTTTCTGATGAGATCCAGGCAGAACAATGACAGAGGGTACAGCGACAGTTGGTACTATACTAACGTACACGGTTCCAGTGGTAAAAGTACAACTCTCTACGGTTTTGACTTCCCGTTTCGGCTTCCCGATCACTGTCCCGAATTTCTCCACGGAGGAAACAATGGCGGAAAGGGAAACGTCTTCCGCCACGCCAAAGGCATGGACTGATACTACGGCTCCATCGCCGACTACCAGCGTCAAGGGCGTTCCCTCGAACTGCAGGCCCTTTGTTAGAACCTCATCCCCTACTTCAGGGCAGCTCAGCGTGATTTTGCAGAATCCTCACCGGCCGTTTAGGTCGACTTGCTTCACGTTGCCTGGCTTTACCCCGGCGGACAGCAGCAGCTTTACTTAGAAAGCGTGATCATTCTTTGGAAAACCCTCTTCCAATTGAATGGAGCAAAGTCTCGACATTTTTGGAGACAAAAAGGACAGATTCTTGGAGCTCCAAAACTTTCATCCGCACAGTTCAAAAAAAACAACAGCATGCCGATGGCACAAACAAACAAACAAACACGGAAGTACCTGTAGAGGCATCGCCTTGGTAACTCACAGTGGAATATCATTGCAACACACCTACAATGGTCCTGAAATCTGCACGTTTTAGTAGCCAAGCTACTCCATTACCAAGGTCAAGGGACTTTAGAAACAGCGGGGTGTTCAAAAGACAGTGCTTTGGATGCCTGGAATTATGTCAAACCAAGGGTTCTTTGCATGTGCGAGTTTCAACACTTTGCATTCTATTCGTCATAGTCTCATACAAGTGCTATTTTACTTGATCCTAGATCCTAGGTGGACTTGTATCCAAGTCCACCCGTGTGCGTGCGTGCGTGCTCACGCTCGTGTGTGCGTGTGGGTGGTGTGCGTGGGTGTGTGTGTGTGTGTGGGTGTGTGTGGGTGTGTGTGTGTGTGGGTGTGTGTGGGTGTGTGTGTGTGTGCGTGTGTTTGTGTGTGTGTGTATGCATACATGTGTACAGGCAGTGTCTTGTGAAGTGACTCGGGTCTGGCTGGCTCATCATGGTACACACTGTGCCTGCCTCAACTGGGACTTGTTTGCTGATATGGATCAAGCAATAGTAAGCAAGCATGGCACAGATATCAGGGCTTCTCAACACTCTACTACCGCAAATACTGTCTGTGTTTCCAGGCTAGCATCTGTTCTGGTGTACAAGTCGCACCTCCACTCAGAGGCAAACAGGATATTCCCAATTTGTATTTGTTTGTGCTAAGTGGATGCTCCTTGGCTACCGCAAATACTGTCTGTGTTTCCAGGCTAGTATATGTTCTGGTGTACAAGTCGCACCTCCACCCAGAGGCAAACAAGATATTCCCAATTTGTATTTGTTTGTGCTAAGTGGATGCTCCTTGGCTACCGCAAATACTGTCTGTGTTTCCAGGCTAGTATATGTTCTGGTGTACAAGTCGCACCTCCACCCAGAGGCAAACAAGATATTCCCAATTTGTATTTGTTTGTGCTATTTTAAAGTGGATGCTCCTTGGGGTTTTATCCGCTGGTTGGACTTCAGGAATATTTCCCAAACGTGTGGAAAGCAGGGGGTGGGGGGTGGGGTGGGGATAAATCTTATGATAGCTTGATGCTTACATCAGGGAAAGGTGGTGATTGCGAGCCAACGAATACGTAACAAACAAGCACTGTACTTGTGTAAGTTGCATGCCAGTTTCCTAAGCTAGAATCGCTGGCTCAAGGTGAGACCGCCTATACACTTACCCAATGCTTTAGACAGCTAGCTGTTTCGGCCAACCAAGCCCCGTCGGTTTCAGTAAGCCGAACTACTGGCCATGGCACGAGGATTGTAGCACAGACATTAGAATAGCGTATCGGTATTCCTGCTTTCACGCGCGTACCAACACAAACCATGCTTGTGCGTGTGCCCGGCACTGGGGCTTATACTTTCCTACGCATTCAAGATACTGATTTCTTGTTTTTCAGATCCCTGCTGGTGATGGTGGTGGCAACGTCTTCGTGACTGGTTTTGGTCGTTGTCACTGTCATCCCGGGCGTAATGTCTGGCTTTTCATTTCAGTCGCCAGGCGGCTCATGGCTATAGTAGTAGTAGTAGTACATGTAGTCTGTACTAGCAAGAGTATATAACCCCCCAAGAGTGTGCAACTCTGCATATGGGGTCTCCGACGGCGAAAACTCACATCACGTGTCTCAGATAAGTTCGTACTACATACAAACGAAGGATAGCGTGCGCGCAATCCGAACATCTGCCATGATCATGCTGGGGATTTGCA
>NW_027044634.1:0-17000 GCF_964019385.1 Sycon ciliatum | reverse complement strand
AACACTCTAGGCTTTGGCACAGCCGGCCGGGGACGATTGCACATGAGGCGCCAGTCTCGTCTGTCCTGTGCCAAGTCGCACCAGTCACCTGTCACGCACCGAGCACTCAGATCAGCAGCGGCGATGTCCCCAACGTTTCTTGGGAGCATGTCTGGGCCTTCTGTTGAGTCCCTCGGCAAACAGAACGCGCTTGGGGAGACGGGAATCCTCCATTCGCCCAAGGTGGCCAAGCCAGCGTAAACGGTGACAGCGTACTACCTCCGCCATTGACGACGGGCTAGTTCCTCAGAAGAAATGCGCTCCTGCCACTGCTGGTCCCGCACACACACACACACACACACACACACACACACTACTGAACATCGTTGTTGCGGTCTCAGGTTTACGTGTGGGTATTTAACTGACTGCCATACAGAGAGGTTGGCGTTGTCTGCAGAAACATCTCAGTGAGATCTGCTGGACTGGTATGGGAGCCATTTGTTGCAACTGGAAAATCTTCAGGTCAATCATGGTGAAATGCCATTTGCATTCACTGCAGTTGCAACACACGCACACACACACACATGCACCACACACACACACACACACACGCTAACACAGCCCGTCACACGTCATGCATGCATGCCACACACACACACACACACACACACACACACACACACACACACACACACACACATTCAAACATGCACCACACACACACACACACACACACACACACACACACACACACACACACACACACACACACACACACACACACACACACACACACACACACACACACACACACATGCCACGCATCAACATCACGCACGGGCAACAGACAGAGAGACGGACGCGTTGCACACCCTTACAGATGCACATTGAGACAGTACAAGTGCACTGGCATCGGGTGCTGATTTAAATTACATGAACACGTATAATTATAATTGTGTTGGGTTATGAGGTCAGTAAAACAAGAAGAATCAGTCTTGGTACAGGCGTAGCTGCCAGCAGCCACTCCGAACAGAATTAAAAACTCAATCTGAAACGAATACGCAATATAAATATTTTAAAAAACAGAATGAGGGCAGAAGAGAGCCAACTCCAGCGAGAGTAAGCCAGCTTGGAGAAAGATACCGGAGAGAGAGAGTGAGAGAGAGAGAAAGAAAAAAAGAAGAAGAGGAGATTGACGCAAGCACACCCCTGCAGCTAGAAGCTACGTGTGCGTGTATCAACGGGGTTAGGCAGCAGCAAAGCTGAGCGAGCACAGATCAGTACATTACCGGCAGCGTCGTGTGCGAGTGCGTTACACTAGGGCACATGTAGAGATTTGTTAGTGTGTGAAACAGGAACGCGACTAGCCAAAACGATTCGTCCGTTACGAAGTACGTGCCGGACATTATGACAACTGCAAGGAGACCTCGAAGCTACGGCAAGACGAGGTCAGAGCTTAGCGCATAGCCATGGCGATGGCATCGTAGACGGTAATCGATGACATCGTCGAGCTCATCGACTTCCTGGATGCCGTCACACGCTCGCCTGCACGAGTACGATATGGCAAGATGAGGTCAGAGCTGAGCGCGTAGTAATGACAATGACATCACAGATGGTACTCAATGACGTCATCGAGCTCGTCGATTTCCTGGATGCCGTCACGCGCTCGTTTGCACGAGTACGAGGACAATCCGGACGCGGTGGAGAGCCGGTCGCTGGACGGGCAGCGGGACATGGGCGAGACGTGACGAATGTGGCTAGTCTCGATGTACTTGCTCTTGTCGCTAACCTGTACGGTGTCAAACGGGTAGTAGATGTAATCGGCGCAGCTTTCCAGTTCGACGGCATCACCAGGCGGCGAGGACTCGAGTTGCTCCTCCGCATGCATGAGACGCAGCAGATCGGACTTGTCGGGGATGCTGGTGACGAAGCGCATCATCTTGTGCGAGCCGGTCAGGCGCACCTGGCCGGACAGTAGATCCAGCGGGGTGAGATAGCTTGTGGGCGCCAGCTGGGTCTCGTCCAACTCCGGCGGAGTGCTGAGAACGCTGTCTGGCTCGTCTTCCTCTCCGCTTTCCTGGCCATACGCATCGTCCTCGGTAGTAGAGTCGCGTGCCTCACGGGGAGTGAGCAGAGCGAGCCGAAGATGCTGCTGTTCCAGCAGAGGGGCGAGACTGTTCGGTGCGTTCGTATTCGTGTTGTGAACGCTGGCGATGAATCGTTCCTGAACACCGGTGGCTGGCGGGTGCGTCGCAGGGCTGCTGCCGGCGGCGACGACGGGGAACGCCGATGGAGACTGGGACTGGCGTCGGAGTGCCATGGTCAGGGCGGGCGCCTTGCCAGCCGGTACGGTGAACACCGTCCCGTACACGTTGTCCTGGTTGTCCTGTGCCGGTGGTGCCTGATGGCGGAGGCATGGGCTGTCCAGGATGGCGGCCGTGGCCAGCCGCTGGGCGCCGTCCTCGCGTGCATACACCATGCGGTAGCGCTCGGCGCTGCACGACGACGTCAGGGAGTCTGACTTCATGCCGCGCAGCCCGATGTCCAGCGTACTGCTGCTGCCGCGCCGAGAAGACACCGGCGATGGTGCTACGCAGAGTTGCTGCGAAGTCGGTGTGATTGTCGTGCTGCTCTGCGTGCCAGTGTCTATACCGTTAGAAGCGCCCGTGCTGCCCGGGAGGTTGCTGTAGACGTCGGATTCACCCTGCTGGGCTAGAAAGTCGATCGAGCGCACCCGGAACACGTTCGGCTTCACGGCCGTCAGCACGGCTTCGCAGCTCTCCAGTGAGTCCTCTCTCAGGTGGACGGTCATGAGAGGTGGCGAGTCCGTGCTGTACTGCGACTCGCTAGGCTTTAGTGTGCTTGTGCTGCCGTTTACCGTGCTGGTTGAGTGCACGCGGGAATAAGCGACGGAATGCTGCTGTTCCGGCGCCTGCTGCTGTGGCTGCTGCTGCTTCCAGTCTTGCTGGATGAATACAGGACGTGGCGGGAATGCACTCGTCTTACGACTGCTGTAGGTGCGAGGGCGAAAGCCGGGATCGCTGCTCTCCTCGTTTCCCGTGTGCAAGAAGCTGGGCATGCCGCCACCGCTGCTGCCGCCTCCGTGAGCATTGCTAGCGGGTAACAGTTTGTGCACGATGTGCTCGTAATCGTCCGAGCGTGCCCGATGCATGCCTTTGCCTCCACCCGCTGCAGCCAGGTGCGACGAGGTGCTGTTGGTCGGCCTCTGCGCAGCATCGCTGGGTGTGGCTGCATGCTGGCCGCTGGAGGAACTCAGTGGCATGGGAGATCGAGGTGTGGCTAGGGTGTCCTCTTCTGTTCGATAACCATCCGTGCCTGAATCACTCAAGTGACCCGAGGGCAAATGATACGGCGCGCCTAAGTCTGTTGACAAGGCCGTCATGTCGGAATGAACCGAGCTGGTGTCGGACGACGTGGATGAGACACTGCTGATGTTTTTGAGCAGTAGCGGCGACCGGATGCTACTCATCACGACAGTGTTGCTGCTAGAGGGCTGGACGTGCACGGAGGGCATATTTGCGGGCAGTGCGGCCTTTCGCTGCTGCTGTGCTTGGCTGCTCTGTGGAGGAATGCTCGAAAGTGATGCGCACCTGTGCGGGTCAATGGAATTGCTGCTGGAGGACGACTTGCTGCCAGTGTCAGCCTGCAGTTCTCCGCTAGCGAATGCTGACCGTGGCAGCAGCGGGTTCACGGAGAGTGCCGCACTGCTATTTGTTAGCGGCGATGGAAGCTGTCCACAGAGCGAATACGTCACCGTGTGAGAATTAGACATGTTCCGCAGAGGCGAGTTCTCGCCGGGAGGGCTCGGCAGACGCACGGTTCTCGGTCGCTCGCTCAACCAGGCAAGGTTTCCATCGCTCTCCTTGTTGTTGGTAAGAGAGATGTGCGAGTCATCTGCCGACACGACGCGCTGACCTCTTTTCGCAGCGGAAATACTGCCACCGTCGCCGATTTTACTGCAAAGAAGGTCCAGATACGACAAGGTGCTCGCTCTGCCAATGCTGTCGGTGCCTAGCTGGGTAACGCTAGCACTCCGCAACAGGGAGCCAGGCTGCCTGTTGGCTCCAGCAGCACCGCCGAGGCTGCCTTCGACAGTGCTGGCATCTCGACGCCGCGGACCGTTCTTCTTCGGCAGCATCACCCGACAGTAGTCGTATTCCGTGCTGCGGGGGCGCGGGCATGATAGAAGCCCCGATTGACTGGCGGTGCGGCTGTCAGCCGGGTGCGACGCCTTGCGATCAGTGTTCCAGGCGTCCGACGTGCTCGCAGCGGACGACATGAGACCCCGCGTCTGCACGTGCTGGCCGCGGAGACTTTCGTTAAGCACGTAGGCAGAGGTGTACTCGCCCTCCTGGCCCTGCTCATCAGACTGGCTACGATTACCGGTCACCGACGGCTGCTGTTGCTGCTGTCCGTACCCTGCCGGCTCACATTCCACGTACTCGCCATCAAGCGACAGCTCATCGTTACCGCCACTGCCACCACCAGCAGCAATCCGCCGGTCGCCGATCAGAAAGTCGCGCGATGTGTTGGCCGAGAAAGACACTCCGGGCGAGCGGCCCAGGCTGCTGAACGGCGACACCGTGGTGGAAGACGCCTGCGTGTCGGGACTCTGAGCCGTTGAGGACACGCACGACGCCGTGCGGTGGTCGTCTCTGCCACCACCTCCGAAGCCGGCGGTCCTGCCGTGAAGCCTAGCCGAAGGGGATGTCCCCTGCACCTTGCCACCAGACATGTTCAGGTTGCTGGGCCGGTCCAAGGCGACCGATGACGTGGCCGAGTTGGCAGTCACTCCTCCGGTATCTTGTTCACGGTTCTTGTTGTTGAACACCTCCAGCATTGGCTGTGACGGAGGTAGCCCGGCAGTGGCACTGAACATTGCCCCGGTCGAGTCGAAGAAGAGCGACTTCTGCTTCAGCGACGTCACGCTATTCAACACCAGGGGATTCATCTTGGCCAGGTCGGTCGCCGACAGGTCCATTGCCGTTGACAGCGGCGGTTCCGTTAGGGCACCGTCCAGAGATTGTGTATCCAGCTGTGGTGGCGATGTCGTCGCGCTTATGCTTGCACTTTCATCGACACCGGACGGCAATCGGCCGACTGGGTTAAAGTCCATCATGGACTTGGAGCTGCGTACGCTGAAGAGGCGCTTCAGGATGTGTCGCTTGGAGAGCGTGCGCTGCAGGCCATTGTTCGAGCTGGTGTAGCTGGATACGCTGAAGCTCTCGGAGGACAGTGGCTTGTTCGAGGTCCGGGAAAACAGCAGGCGGCGCCCCTGCTGCGATGACGTCGACATTCTGCTGGTCTTCTCATCCTCCACGCCACCGTCGCCGCCGGAGGCTGCAGGCGACTCTACCCAGTCCGTCAGCAGGCTGTGCGTGCTGCGGAGGACGGGCGGCGAGGCCGGCGGAATGTCCGAACCCCACAGGTTGAGCTCGGCGTCGATCGCCGCGTTTACCTTGGCCATGCAGATCTCCGGGCCACCGGATTCGGCCGCCGTCAACATGATGACATCGGACTGGCTGCGCTTGCGGACGCACTTCGAAGGGCGCGAGCGATCGATGACGATGTCCGGCATCGGCGGAACAGGGTAGGAGCAGCGACGCGTCGTCAACGGAAACGCGTCGCTGATGTCCACGGTGCTCATGTCCTCGTCCAGCGTCAAGTGCCGCGCGCTCGTCACGGCCTCGGTGGACACCTGCGTGGCGGGCGTCATGTCGTGGCTCTGACGCCCGTCGGATATCGAGCGCGTCGAGGTGGGCGGCTTGACCAGCGCGTACAGGGAGGTGGCGCTGCTCACGTTGTGTAGGCAGTGCGCCAGGCCGTTCTCGATCTTGCGCAGCACCTCGTAGTCGTTGAAGCAGAGCTCGCAGATCTTGACCTGGCGGCGCAGCTGCATGTCCTCGTAGAAGTCGTGCTGAGACGAGCGTCCCGCCGCGTCCTTGGTAAAGTCCAGTGTGCTGGACTGCACGGTGCCAGCGGGTATGTTGTCCACCGTACTCTCCACTGTTACAGGGGGCAAACACAGACGGACAGACAGACAGACAGACACACATACACACACACCACAACGCACAGAAATGAAATGAGGTAGAGTTAGGGGAGAGTGAGCGTGAGAGAGAGAGAGAGAGAGAGAGTGTGTGTGTGTGTGTGTGTGTATGTCTGCAATCGTTGTTTCCGCTCAACCCAGGGACGCAACCGCCATCGCTGTTCAACGCACTGCCACCGTCCAACGGCCAGAGAACGGGACAAGTTCCCGCATATGTGTATCTGCTCTCGCCGGTTCCAACTAGTCTCGCATCTGGAGCGCCATCGGGTGGCGTGCTCTTTCTCTCTCTCTGCTGCCCCTCTGGGGCCCACGTGACCCTAGTGGTAGTGGCTCTACAGGACAGGACAGGTGTGTGTGTGTGTATGTATGTGTGTGCGTGTGACAGAGACAGAGAAAGAGCAGATCCTAGTGGAAGGAAGCATGTTGTGACTTAATAAAGTTTCCGACTTGAAGTATGTTTCATAGAGGATCTAAGTGGAAAAAACGATGTGACTCAAAGATTCATATGTTTCAAACGGTTACATTTCCATAATGCAAGAAGCTCTGCACCCTGTGTTCCTCAGGCAGTTCACCAAACATTTTCTGAGATAGATATCACAGATCCGCGTACAGGGGCTGGTCAAGCACCACCTTTCCGCTTCCATGGGACGCCACCACCCTGTGATCAGGTGTGAGATGCAAGCACCGTCGTTGTGAATGTGCAGGGTCGGACGAGATTGGCCCGTAATCAGCATACTGTAAAAGTCCGTAAATAAGTAACGTATTAATACTTTCGAATTTAGGGGCCACCCCCGTACTAACTTTCGGGCAGGTACTGACTTTTGGGCACAAACTAACTTTCGGACCTGACTTGTGTGTACCGTAAAGTACCGCGAGAGCGCCCCACCTTGATTGTAGCATGTTTTTGTGTGGGGCTTCGCGGTTAACAGAGTACGGCTTGACTGCGCAGTGTGCAATGTGTGTACAAGGTACGCATCGTACGGCCTTCAGACAGGCCACCGGCTCCACAGCACGGCCACGAAAGGACGAGCTGGTGGGGTGCTACTTAACAGTAGTGGAGAAGTCATTTTCACGTAGATGTACAGTGATGCTACATGCTGCATGTGCGCACCGTACCAGTACTCATTTCGGGCAGTTTGTTTATCGGGCTTGACCTGACTTCAACAGACAGAGTGAAAAGAATGAAGGCGGTATTTATTCCGGGCAGGTGCTTATTTACGGACTTTTACGGTGCATTTCTAAGAAGAACTGCGTGTCGTGCGGTCTACATAGAAGCAGAGGAGCACTGGTCTACTCGTACGTTCTTGCAGGCTTCAGTGGACTCATCCCGGCCACCTGCGCGTGCCCCCATGCAATGCTCAAGTTCACAAGGTGCATATTGTTTGGATCGAGTGCTGCATTGTCAACTTGTCGTTATGATTGCACTGCAACATCGGGACGGAAAAAGGGAGAGAGAGAGAGAGAGAGAGAGAGAGAGAGAGAGAGATACTTTACAGTACACGCACACACACACACACACACACACACACACACACACACACACACACACACACACACACACACACACACACACCATTTGACCATTTGACGCCCATCGCCGAAGGCGAGGATAGCGATGCTACAGCAGAAGCCATAGCAACTTGTGCCGGGATTGCACCATTCAACAGCTTGCAAGGCTGAAGAATTGACCGCCACTATTCAGCCTGGTCTACACCACACAGCTATGAAGTGGCTTTTTCTGGCCAGTGAATCCTTACTTTTTGGTCTTTTCATTTTTTTCACGCACATACATCACACCACATACTCCGGCATGCACTGGCTGTTGGTAATCACCCTGGATAATGAAAGAAAAGACACACACACACACACATGCACAAACACATTCACACAAACACACGCACGGCACACATACACACGCACACACAAACACACACGCACGCACAAACACACACACACACACACACACAAAAACCACTCACTGGTTTGCCACTCGCAGCGCATGCTCCTCTGTATGCTGGAGAGCTGCGACCAGCGGCGAATCTCGTTGGGATCCGTGTTCAGCGTGTTCTCATCAACGTCAGTTACATCACCACTATCACTGCACTCAGACTTGGCGGACATACGACTCGCCCGAGAGCGCCGCCGCTTGGCGAACGACTTCAAGTCGGAGCTGCTCGGCTGCACAGAGTTGGACTGCTTGCTGACTCCGACGCCGGACGCGGAGCGGTTACGCTTTCGCTTGGACGAGTGGCGCTCGACGCCGGTGCTGGGAGCCTCGTTGAGCGAGAACGTGACGAGCTGGTCGTACGGCACGTTGACGACCTGGCCGTTGGCCAGGCGTATGTCCACGTCAGCATCACCGTCACCGTCGTTGTACGTCACCGGCGTGCCAAACAGGTTCAGGTTGCGGCGACTTGTACTGAACACACACAGACACACACACACACACAGACACACACACACAGACACACGGACACGCATAAACAGATTCAAAGCAAAGTGCCCAAATATAAGCATGCCCATGTTCAGCAGGAGCAGAAGCAGCAGCAACAGCAACACCACGACCACTACCACCACCAACACAAACAACAACAGGAGCAGCAGCAGCAACAACAGCAGGCAGGCAGAGCTGCAAGATCAGTCACCCGCGTCCTACACCGCACATATACATAAATACGACTCCCCATTGAGAATTCCGTTTTCAATACTATTAAAGAACTTGGTACTTTTCTCCACTTTTGTGTTATAAAAGGAGGTTGTGCCTCATAATTCAACAGAATAATATAATGATACTCTCAAACAAAGCCATTGTCATACGGTCGGATCTCCATGTGATGATGTAGAAAGGGGTGACTAAGAGCACCCAATGTGTCAATGAGGGGGGGGGGGGGGCGGTGCAAACACGACCAAAATGAAGGGCATCCGATTGAGGGACACTGTACTGTTCGAACCGAAACCGTTCAACTCAGGAACTGAGCAGACAGCAGGTTCAGAAACTTTCAGCCCCGCAATACTTTCCACAACGTTTCACCAGTTACACGACTACTCCACAATGTGCTCTAGAAAGAGACCCATTCCACGTGCACATCACCACCATACACGGGACATCCAGGAACGTAGCCGGAAGTCCAGTCAAAGTGACTCCCAGTTATCGTATTATCCGTAGTATAACCGCACTTTGAACAATACTGGGGTGGCGGCTTATACTCTGATGATGAAATTAACGGTGATAAATAGGACAGATGTCTGTATTTTGTGGCAAAAAATCAGCCTGCCTCACATAAAACAGAGGCGCCATGAAAAGAACACATCTTGGGGTTAAAGTCAAGGGCACAGCCACTTGTGCTTCAAGGACAAGTGGTTGTGGCTGTAAAAGTGCGGAACCAAGCCTTGGTTCAAGACTTTTACGCTGTGGCTCACACAAACGCGTGCACACCTGGTGCATATCCCTCAAATTTGGCAGAAACAGCAACGCGCATCTCCTTTCCTTGAGATGTGGTCCGTTGACCGTTCATCCACCCGTACAGAGCCAGTCCTTTTTCTTATGCCAAGGTCTTTTTCAGAGTGCATACTTGTACCGGGCCGTGGCACCGGGATTTCAGGTCATCCGGCCAAACGGGGGATACTTCACCGGAAATAAACAAATTGGGTGAGACAACATTTTCGAAACGAGGTCTGGCTGCACCATGGTGTTTCTGTGAAATCCGACCAAGTGTGCAAAACCGGCGACCTATCAGTTCTGATTACATCACTCTATTTGCACATTTCTACATCCAGGGTGTCAAGGGCCGTGGAAATTGAGGGTGCCATGTGCACTCTGGGTCGGATTTCACTGAGCGCCACTGTAGTTCCAGTACCGACACACTGCATGCAACACAACTCTGTTGCGTCAACACGTGCAATGTAACACCCCACTGCCCTTTTTTGTGGTTACGTTTCCCCCTTGGACCGATATGTGAGACTGCTACCGTGGTACTAGGGGAAATACCTTTTCTTGTTCCGTTTCTTGGCAAGTCACTCCAAGTTTTGGTTGGCTTGCGCGCGTGCATATGGGTGAGCGTGAACACGGGTGTGCGCACGAGAGAGAGAGAGAGAGAGAGAGAGAGAGAGAGAGAGAGAGAGAGAGAGAGAGAGAGAGAGAGAGAGTGAGAGAGACAGACAGAGAGGAGAGAGGCAGAGAGAGAGGGAGAGACGGTGGGAGAGAAAGAGAACATAGGGAAAGATAAAGAGCAAGAGAGAGAACTAGCAAGTGAAACTCCACAGTAGCAGCAGCAGTAGCATTAGCAGCAGCAACAGCAAACAACCTACCCTTTGAATGCATCGACTAGCTTCCACTTGGTATACGTCATGTAGGCGAGTGCCACGACGAGTAATGCTGAGACACCACTCAATACATACACTATGATGTTCATCAACGAGACGTCGGTGCACGTAGTCTCCCCGCTCGGCGGGGATGTACCCAGGAACACCCGCTGCGGCGCGTGGCACACGAACGAGCCCATGCTATTGAGGCAGATCTCGTGGCTGAAGCAGCTGGACGGCGACACGGTCTCACTGCACTCGTCAAAGTCACTGCACGACATCTGGTCGGCGGTGAGCATGTAACCGCTCGAGCAGTTGCAGCGAAACCCGCCGGGATAGTCTATGCAGGCGCCGCCGGGCCGACAGATGTTCGGGTAGCGAAGGCACTCGGGCGTGTCTCGGCACGTGCCGTTCACAGTGCGCTCATAGCCCGCCGTGCAGTCACAGTAGTATGATCCGTGCGTGTTCCGACATGGTCCCGTGCTCATGCTACACACACTCAGAGCACTCTCGGGAGCCGTGCCCGGCTGGCATTCGTCAATGTCCTCGCACTGCTCCGTACCGGGGTTCTTCAGAAACCCGGCCGGGCAAGGGCCTACTGGCGGCTGTGTGGGGCATGGCTCCTCCTGACTGGACACTAAACAAACAAAAAATGGACACAATGCACAATTTAGTATGTTGACAAGTCGTGAAAGAATATGCAGCACGAGAGAGAGAGAGAGAGAGAGAGAGAGAGAGAGAGAGAGAGAGAGAGAGAGAGAGAGAGAGAGAGAGAGAGAGAGACAGAGAGCGAGAAAGAGCGAGAGAGAGAGAGAGAGAGAGAGAGAGAGAGAGAGAGAGAGAGAGAGAGAGAGAGAGAGGAGAGAGAGAGAGAGGAGAGAGAGAGAGAGAGAGGAGAGAGAGAGGGAGAGAGAGCGAGAGAGCGAGAGAGAGAGAGAGAGAGAGAGAGAGAGCGCGCGCGAGAGAGAGAGAGAGAGAGAGAGAGAGAGAGAGAGAGAGAGAGAGAGAGAGAGAGAGAGAGAGAGAGAGAGAGACACACACACACACACACACACACACACACACACACACACAGATGAACAAGCCAGGTGTAGCAAAGAGCCCATCCCCCCCCCCCCCCCCAAGAGTGTACAGCTGGGATTTGAAGTCACGCACTTCTCTGCATCTTGGTGCAAGTTCTGTTTTCAGTCCCTCACAATATGCCTCACCTACACCGTTGCTGCTGAATTCGTCTGATGGATCAAGATCTTGCTGTCTTTTTGTTGTTGTTGTTTTATCGGCGACAGACTTTCATTAGGAAACAGTAACTGGTCTTTTACGGCCTGCATGGCACCATTGTCTCATTTGTACATGAAGATGTCAATGCTGCCGAAATGTTGCGCGGTGAGAATTGATTCAGCCCTTTGCAGTGCTTTTGTGAATAATGGATGTACTGTGTAGCAGGAAAATTTCTAACGGGAATTTTTAATTTCGACCTTTGGTGCGGATTTCATTTTCGTACAGTGCTGCATGCTAAATGCACATGTTCGCATGCAGTATGCGCGTGCCAAGGCGCATTGCATGCGTGCTATGGCTAGGTAGCTGTACTATGAACTGCACTGCACCACTACTCGGAACGGGAGCCAATCGAAAGGGGCGACGCGCTGAGCTTCCAAGAACTGTACAGCGGGAAATTTTAGTACGGTATTAAATTTGGCACGAAATCACACGAAAATAGTTCTGTCCGAAAATGTCCTGGTATACAGCATCCACGCAAATACTTTCATCAGAATGTTTGTGAAAGCTAATAATCCAGAACGGCAGCACAAAGTTCTCTGCCACGCCGATCGCTACAAGCAGGAGTACATGAAACCCAGAATGTGCAGTTTCTGACTTTTCTGCATGGGTGTCTGTCACGCCGAAATCCCGCGATTACATCATATTCGGTGAAGATCTGAGGCGGGGAAGTGGCGCAGTACGTGCAATTGAGCTGCAGCTGTGCAGAAAGAAATCCGCTTGAATCCTGCTTGTGCGCACCGCATCACTAAAATGATGTCATCATGGAATTTCGCCATGACAGCAACCCATCAGAGCCGCACACTCTGGGTTCCATGCACTCTTGACAGGCCCGCCGGCGCCGGTACGGGTTGGTCAGGTTATCACCGGACCAACTTGTTGGCCACCAACAAATGTTTCCTACTGTGGAGGACGTGCGTGTACCCGCCATATCACACACACAAAGTATAAAGGGCCATGAAACTACGGGACCAATCAAAAACTGCTTCCGGTGGTCCCGCTTGATACAAGCTGCAATTAAAAAAATAAAAATAAATTTCACGGTTCGCGCGAGACTCGGCTTATCTATATAGAGGCCGAGTTTTCCGCATCCGTAGGAACGCCACCACCCTTCAAGGATCAATGGCCCAGGGATGAATTTAATTTCTGTCATGTTTTGCATAGTAGTTTTTGCTTTGCAAAATCTCAATCGTGATGTAAGCTACAAAAAGCATGGATATCCTGAGAGCCTGTACGTATATGTATCGCAGTTTTCTGCGTGTCACTGTGATTTTTGAGTGGCAGTAGATCGATTTTGCGTAGCAACCTGCGATGCGATACCAGGTAAATTCATCCCTGAACGCTCTCATTGGCTTCTTCCTGTCAATGGCTATGTAGGGATTCTTGAAGAAAGCGCCTGTTCATGATTCTGAGAATGCCGGTCTGTCTGAAATTTCTTCAGAGGTTCTAGCTTCTAGCTTCTGATGATTGCCCCTTCCCTCCCCCCCGGAAGTATTGTTCCTGCTCTCACTGCTTTCGGTCAGAAAGAGAATGTCAGCTGGATGATGCTTCTCAGCGCTCCCCTCCTCTACATGTCCATATGCATGTACCTCATCCCGGAAAATGTTGCTCATGTTGTGAAGTGGCTACTTCTATCGGGTGTATTTCGGAGGCAACAAGTAACCAGTTTCTTGCAACGAGCAAGTGCAAGTACGTGTGTGTGTGTGTGTGTGTGTGTGCTTGTGTGTACATGTGTGTGTGTGTGTGTGTGTGTGTGTGTGTGTGTGTGTGTGTGTGTGTGTGTGTGTGTGTGAGCACGAGTGTGCGAGCACGAGTGTATGAGCATGCGCACGATGTGTGCTGGTGTACACGTGGGCGTAGTCCGCAACTAATGGGCTCCGCGGCAAGGTCTGGGGCTAACCCGGGTTTCTTGACCCAGCATTCGAAATACCCTCTACAACCTAGCACTCATCCAGCACTTGGACGGCCTCAGTTACATTACCCTTTCTATGCATTGTGTAGGATGGCCTGATTTCACACTGTGAAGACGTTAGACTGTGAAGACAACCTGTCAAGCCCACCATGACGTGCTTGCAGCCACACAGAATTTTGGTACTTGTCAGCAACATGCACCTTATAAGGCAGAAAAACCCTTTGCCGTTCTCTTCTGGAGCGTGTCAGTCTCAAAAATATACATGAACCTAGGCACTGCCACGTTCAGCAACAATTTTCCAGATAGTTTTTACCGAAATGCATCTCGGGCAAGATTGCAGGCGAAAACATCTCACAAGCGTTTCGAACTTGGACTTACCACACGCTGCGAATGCCAGAGCCAACAGCAAAACGGATCCACGAACCGACGGGGCCACGCCAAGCCAGATAGGTCCTGGCGAAGGCGTCATTACGGCAGGAAACACATTGGCCAAGGACACCAAAAGTCCTGGCCGGATAATATGCCGGCTAAACTAGCTAAATTTGTCGAACTCCCACAGCAAAGCAGTCTTCCCTCTCGCTCAAACTACTTCAGTCAGGTTCGACTGGTCGAGATACCATCTGCAGCAGCATTCAGAACCGTCGTTTATGGGAGCTGGCAAGCGTCACCATGAACTCCACTAACTCATATGGATCATTATGGATATAGACTGTCGATACATCTCCAAAACAGGTCCAGCATTCATCTCTACAGAACTCTTCGTAATCCTAATCAAAATTTGCGGCACAATGATATAAACAGTAGGTAGAGGTTTGGCTTTTACTGGCTTCCAAGGCAAAATACAGGGTGTGCACAAGAAAATGTTGTGATTCGGAGGATCTAGGAGCTCCGGAGGGACGTGAACGTCCAAATCTGTCCCAAAAAGACCTGAGAAAGTTGCGTGGTTGGTTGTTCACCAAAACGGCAAAAGCTAGGCAGATCTCCGTATACGCGTAGCTTCTCTGACCTGAACTTGACACGTGAACAGTTGTGCAGCTAGCAAAGGGCGCGAGGTGCAGCGCGCACCGGCGACATGCCGTAGTGTAGACGCTTTGTTCGCGTACAAATAAATATTTTGTACCCATCACCAGATCACCCCGTATACCTGGTATACAGCACTGTACTGTAGATCTACGAGCGTTCGTAGTAGACTGGTAGACGTATACTACCACAGCTCCGGTCGTGATCCAGGTCCAAGATTTCTGATCAGAGGATCCGCACTAGATTCGTGATGGTCGTTTCGGGAAATCCAGATCCGGATGAGCGATTGACGAGTCCAACAGATTCTCCTCTTCCTGGCCGAAACAAGACGCGTTTGACCAAGACTCTTACCAAGCTCCCAGGCAAGAGCTTACTCTTGGCTTGACGGATACCAGGTAATAATCATGACAATGTCATTGGCATGATGTGTTTACGACAAATACAATTATTGTACACACAATCATTGACATGGCACGTGTAAAAGACCAATATGGGTACACTCCGCGTCGTTGCACCATTTATGTCAGATGAGTACAGCGAGTAGCAAGAGTCGAGACTACAATACAGTCGCTGTTGTCGGGAATCTCCACGACTCCCTGCTCCGCAACAGGAAGCTGGAATCTCCCCCCCCCCCCTTCCATAACACCATTCTTGGGGGGGGGGGGGGGGGCTTGCAGAATTTTGAGCTGACCCTTATTATTATTATTACTATTATCAAGAGTACATAAACCGGTTTATGTACTCTTGCTATTATTATTATCAAATCTTTGAATATCAACTCTGTCACTAGCCGTTCTCGTCAACATCATTATTATTATTGTAATGTAGAAAGGAAAAGAACATAATTATGGAGTCGGCGTGGAGAAAGCAATTTTATTAGTGCAATTAGGAGTATAATCGATGCAGACATGGCCAAACAACAACGAGTTCATGGAATTTTTAAGGATTTTTATGTTATTCAAAATCGATTTTCGTGTTCCGCTCATCAGTGAATAGTATCGGAACTGAGGGTACTGTGTACAACAATAGAACATTTTATAACAGCATAATTAATTAAAAGTGTGAACAACAAAGGAAGTGCCACAGCATTACATAATAGGTGTCAAACATAGTGCTAACGTATATAACTGAGTGCAGATTCTCACTTTTCTGTTTTGTGCCGTGCAAGTTATGTTAAGCAGCTGAAGGTTCTGGAAGCTGTATGTATTCGTGTGCATAATCCTGTTCTTTGTAAACAAAAGAAGCATGTAGTCGCGCTAAAGTTGTTCTCGTAGCTGGTTATCAGATGTAAATGTTGTGTCATGTTGCACTGTATCACCTCTTGCTTTGTGGCTGCACTCAGTTATATACGTTAGCACTATGTTTGACACCTATTATGTAATGCTGTAGCACTTCCTTTGTTGTTCACACTTTTAATTAATTATGCTGTTATAAAATGTTCTATTGTTGTACACAGTACCCTCAGTTCCGATACTATTCACTGATGAGCGGAACACGAAAATCGATTTTGAATAACATAAAAATCCTTAAAAATTCCATGAACTCGTTGTTGTTTGGCCATGTCTGCATCGATTATACTCCTAATTGCACTAACATAATTATGGATACGAGTTAAAGGGGAAGTTAAGGCAAAAATCAAAATTTCACCAGTTGTAGTCTTCGGGGTGCTGAGTCGAATGGTCTTGGTCCGAGAAAGCTGAGACGCTCCCTTCCTACTTGAATCCCAATCGAACTCGCGCACTTCCACCGAAACTGGGTGACTGCGCCCTACTAGATGGGGATTTGTATGCAAAATGTCACTAAAAGCGCCATTTCGTTCTTATAAAAGAACGGATGACCGCGATTGGCCCATATGTTGTACTCTTTTGGACGCTGCGTCGACTGGTCTTGGTCCGAAAAGGCTGCGATGCAGCGTTCCTCCTTTATTCCCAATCGAACATGGTTGAAGAAGTGGTCACGTGCTCCAGGGTGCCCAAATCACCTGGTCACCACCCCAGCAGGCGACAACTTTCACACCAAGGTTCAACTCGAGTTCAACTCGAGTGACAGGAGTGCACCCAAAAAAGGTCAAACAGGCTAGTAAGTTGTACCCTGCAGGCACGGTGACGAGGTGACTGGTGTACGCAGGAGCACGTGACCACCTGTTCAACCATGTTCGATTGGGAATAAAGGAGGAACGCTGCATCGCAGCCTTTTCGGACCAAAACTAGTCGACTCAGCGTCCAAAAGACTACAACATATGGGCCAATCGCGGTCATCCGTGCTTTTAAAAGAACGAAATGGCGCTTTTAGTGACATTTTGCATACAAATCCCCATCTCGTAGGGCGCAGTCACCCAATTTCGGTGGAAGTGCGCGAGTTCGATTGGGATTCAAGTAGGAAGGGAGCGTCTCAGCTTCCTCGGACCACGAAGACTACAACTGGTGAAATTTTGATTTTTGC
>NW_027044633.1:5000-18375 GCF_964019385.1 Sycon ciliatum | reverse complement strand
GTTTTTTCGTCTTTTGTTGCCCTGCGCTGCGCGTGGGCCTCGCGCCTTGCTGTCACCAAGTCGTCAAGTCGCAGATTCTAGGACCATTTGACGTCTTCATAAACTGCGTGTGCGCTGAAACACGCGGCGACGCGTGCGAGAGTTGGTCTACGTGACGTAGCTATTTACTGCAACGGACTCCATGTAACCCCCCTCCCGCCGACCCTGGGTACGCGCCTGAAAATGTACACGGTTAAGAGTTGCAAGTTTTTTTTCCAAGTTTCGGTGGTCTGAGACTGTCTGGATAGGAGAGTTTGTAAGTTTTACCTGCTAAGATTAGTCATTCTACAGTATTGGTCACTTTTAGCTGACAACATAAACATTAGCAGGCAGAAACCGGGCAGTACCAACCAGAGCAGAGAGTGTTGCTAGCAGAGGTGTTAGTATAGCCTGAGTTACAGTGGCACTGGTAGCTGCCCTTCATGTTACTGCATTTGCCGTGTGCACAGTCGGGTGGTGACGCAGACGAGCACTCGTTCACATCTGTATAGGAGAGAGAGACAGAGACAGAGTCATCACACATGCACATGCATACAGGCACGTATGTAGGCACGTGATCATACACAAACAGACACACACACACACACACACGCGCAGAATCAAACACAAACAGACGCATACACACACACGCACGCAGACACATACGCACAGCCCCCCCCCCCCCCACACACACAAACACACACAAATTCTCTCTCTCTCAAACTTCTCTCGTGTACCCTTACCTGAGCAGGTCTGGTTATCGACAATGTTAGCATAGCCGATATCACACGCACACACGTAGTGACCAAACACATTACTGCAATGGCCGTTAGCACAGTTTGGCGCTGGGTCTGTCCCACATTCATCCACATCTAACAGGGAAAGACAAACGGAATTTGGAACCACAGTTTGCTTGGAGGGCTTCAAGAGTCGGGCGAGTGGCTTGCATGGGGCACGGGGGCACTTCCACCCCCCCCCCCCCTAAGATTCGACCTAGGTTCAGCATGCACATAATGACCATGAATGACATGCACCAGCCATCCTACACATACACATATGCAGCCGTGCACCCCCCCTCCCCCCCCCTCCCCCCCCCCCCTGAAAGGGTGACCAGCTCCACCTCTGAGAGTGCATGCTGTACGGAATCACAGCCATTCTGTGCCCCGTGAAGCAGGACACAAAGGACAAGTATCCGTTTGTTTACATTATTATAATATTCGAGCTAGGACGTGACGGGAAAACAGGGACAACAACTCCCACGGGATGAACAAGAAGACTGAAAAGACAGGATGCTTAAGACTCACAAGTAGCGTATGCCCACACCACACATGCGCACACGAGAGACAAGAGACAGCTAGCGGAATGTCATAGTGCAGGATAGCGATACAAAATGCCGCTGAAAAAATGGGAGTCGTGAGTCAATCATGTGTCAGTGTGTTGGCAGGGTGTGTGACCTCCAGTGGTATATGGATCGAATTACGTTGATGATTGCGGTTCTAGAACCATCGACATCCCTTGCGCATGTGTTCTGATTTCGAGTTGAGAGAATTCCAAACCGCAGTATGTGTGTGTGTGTGTGCACGTGTGTGTGCACGTGTGATTATGTGTGCGTGTGTGTGTGTGTATGCACGAGCGTGCTTGCACATGTGCGGATGAATACACACACACACACACACACACACACACACACACACACACACACACACACACACACACACACACACACACACACACACACACACACACACACACACACACACACACACACACACACACACACACACACACACACACACACACACACACACACACACACACACACACACACACACACACACACACACACACACACACACACACACACACACACACACACACACACACACACACACACACACACACACACACACACACACACACACACACACACACACACACACACACACACACACACACACACACACACACACACACACACACACACACACACACACACACACACACACACACACACACACACACACACACACACACACACACACACACACACATATAACGCACCGAGGCAGGCGTTGAGTCCATCGCCATAGTGTCCCTGATTGCACACACACTGATAGCTGCCTGCCTGGTTCACACAGTGGCCATGCTCATGACACGCTGGTGCCTGGGCCAGTGTACATTCATTTACATCTACAACAACAACAACAACAACAAAAAACAACCCTCCAGAACCGATCGCTGTAAAGACTCCCCACTGTACAAGTCCCTAGAATCATGTGACTACAATGCCCTCCCTGCTAGCATTCGTGACGTCTCCTCCCGACCTGCTTTGAAACAAGAAATCTGCTCACTGCTGATTAACTCAATCTGCTCCTGCAACGCTCACCCTCTCCCATACTTGTAAAGTTCAAAGTGATGTAAAATTCTTTCCAACTGTTTAACCTACCATCTCACCTTCTCATATATTTATCTCTTATTGGCGATGGTGCCATCGTGAGAATAAAGAATTTAAAAAAAAGACAAACTTTTCTAAGCACTCGCAGGCTCCATAGCAGCCATTTACACAGTAGGGTTGATCAACACATCGCCGGTACGCGCCGGGAGTCACCGGCAATGGACCTATGAGAGTTTTCTGCAAACAGTAGGAACGCTACAACCCCACAAGGATTAAGGCACAAATGCAGCTGCTGAAGCGGTGACCCCTGGTCGGTTTAGCTGCTCTTGCCTCGCCTCCACTGCTTCGGCTGCCATCGCTATGTGCATCTCTGTGCGTTTTTGCCGGAGTTTGCACCATGATTGTTTGTGGTTGTCTTGTCAAAGAAAAAAAGAAGAAAAAAAGGTGAGTAGATCAGACTCACCACAAAGTAGCTAAAGACCGGAAAATCCCATTCGCTGCATCCACGCTTCCCTCGTGCCAAATGGAAATCCATCAAAAATCACGCGGTGATGGATTTTATGCGCGGTCTTTAGCCACAAACGATGGCAAGTTCAGACTTCAAATGCGTTCCCTCCATTTCAGTCAAGTGCACCTAAGCACCTTTTGCACGTATGCTGCCCCCAAATATGGGATCCAGCCAGCTGTAAGCTAGACTTACCTACACATTGGTCATGAATGGGATCCTTGCTGACCAGAGAACTATAACCAGAGTTACACGGACACTTGTATGAGCCAATCACGTTGGAGCAGTTACGAGTCGTGGATTCACATTGGTGTACGCCAGACACACACTCATCGATATCTGCGGGAACACACACAAACGTACACACATGCACATATTCACACACATACAGACACACAGACACACGCACACACATACGCACACACACACACACATTCATCTCTATACTGTTTTTCCTCTTAATGAATTCGATATAAAGATTGGACCGATAATCCATTACCCTAATAATGGGCCAGGCCCGGACATTTGGTGTAATGTAAATTTGAATCGCAGTGAAGAGACCGTTTTTGGAGTTTGGAGTTCAGAAGTGAAGTTTCTTAAATATTAAGATCGGGTTGTACTGTTAAACAGGTTATTTTAGGTGTAACTTTAATTTCGGTGATTTCGGTAGCAAAAACAGGCACCTAAATTTAGATTACAGCAAGAGTACATAACCAAGAGTGTGCAACTCGACGATCCCCCAGCCCACGGCGGAATTTTTTTATGACATCAGTCTTTGGCCGCTGTTTGGCTCACTGATGCCATCATGCGTAGCCAGAGATCAAAGTACAAATAATTTGTACATCACAGCTACGGTAGTCGAAGCAGAACAACGGACGACATATCGATGTGTCTTGAACCTGACGAACTCTCACCGTATCTACAAAACAAGCGCGGGAAAGCACACCCACTTCGTCATGCTTCTGCCAAAGAACGACGCAATAAAAACATTCCTCCGTGGGTGAACCCATCGCAGCTCAAGATAGGAGTTGCACACTCTTGGTTATGTACTCTTGACTACACCTATTAACATGGCATGGGAATGCTGGTCACCCAATTCTATGTTACACCTGAAACCAAGAGTAGATAAACAAGAGTGTGCAACTCCGGATCTCTCCTGCACAATCTGCAGATACCCCGCCCACGGTGGAATTTTTTGTTGTCGTCACCTTTTCTCAGAGAAACGCGCATTTGCCGCAGAGCAGTGTGAGAGCACGTGCCGGGCACCGACCTTGTAGTGTAAACCCCGGCCAAGTGCACGAGCGAAAACTTTCCAAAGGACTCGCAGCGCGTGCGTCGTCGAAAAGATTACGTCAACAAAAAATTCCGCCGTGGGCCAACCCATCCGCGAGTTGCACACTCTTGTTTATCTACTCTTGCTGAAACCCACAAGGTTCCTGACACCTTAATTTTATTAAACCGAAATTTATAACTTCAAATTTCCATGTTAAACTCAGATGGAGAGGCAAGGATTAAAATTCGAAAAGAGGACCAAAAGTTTACAAGTTATCCGTTTTGTCCGTTAGTGTTGGACAAAACGGATAACTTGTAAACTTTTGGTCCTCTTTTTGAATTTGACATGTCTTACAGTATTTAGTAAGTTTAACTTCAAACAACTTTGTTGTCCCTGCCCATTTGGCACGTGTGTGCCCCTTTTGGCACGTTGGTGCGGACCGCGCGCGGACTGCGCCGGTTGGAGATTATCGTACATGTTCTTGTTGTTGTGCGCATGCTTGCATGCTTATCGTGCGCATTCTGGTTGTTTTGGGTGCCTTCTTCCTGAGACTCTCCTTGGAGCAACAATGATAATCTGTCCTCTGAGTGTGGCGTACGTGTGATGTACGAATAAGAGAGTAATCGGAAGGGCTATCGTGCGAGGGAATAACCCCCCCCCCCCCCCCGACGACAACTTGATGGCTTTTTTTCAGTCTAGTGAGATGCTATAGTGCTGTAGAGGACGGATTAATACATCAGTAAATACAAACAATGCATCACATCAACTCTTTACTATGCCTGTGGTCACACAGACGCATCTACACATCCACACGGACACGCACATGTGTGCCCCCCCCCCACACACACATGCTTATCACATGTCAGGTGATGGTTTCCATGGATTGAACCAATCAGAGGCCTTCGTAGGCGGGTGATATAGGCCGATATCACCCCGCCTAGCCCATATCACCCCTGCTGCTCTATATCACCCCTGCTGCTCTATATCACCCCTGCTGCGTACATCGTACCAATTGGTACGCATATACTCGAAATCGTGCTATAAATGCACTCCATATTTAGCATTTGATTGTTCCTGCTAGGCCCTACGCTACAGGCCCTACTGCCGCGCCTACCCCCCCCCCCCCCCATTTGGCCTTGCTGGCGAAAGCGGTGGGGGGGGGGGGGGGGGGGGTCTACCGGGTAGGCTCAGTAGAGCCTGAAACATAGGGCTAGAAGGAGCAATCAAATGCTAAATATGGAATGCAATATAGTACACTTTCGAGGAATGAACCACTTGCCATTTGTACTGATCTACGAAATCCCGTAGACCCGGAAGGGTGTTGAATGTGCAGGACCCTATTGTGTTTTCTGCTATTTCCACTAAGAAATGGGGCCTGAAGGCATTTCATGCGAAAACCTTTTTCTGACAAAGATCTAGCTAGTCATTAGTTCTAACCAAAGTGAAGAAGCTGGAAAAGCGATTGCTGGTCATTGAATCATGACGCGAAAATTGGTCAAATGCGCATGCATAGCACACATTCAACACCCTTCCGGGTCTACGGGATTCTACGGGATTTCCTGGATCTGTACAAATGGCAAGTGGTCCATTGGAATTTAGACTAAGTTTAATAGTAAACAACAATACTTCTGGGTCTGGTCACTTTCGGTATTCTTTCCTGTAAGACGGCTAGCTTTGACTTGGGTGCAAGTGATATTGACTTGGAAGATGCAGAAGTTTTGGATGCTGCTTCCAACTACTTCAACTTGTTTATCTCCGGATGAAATAGCCAACATGTCAGGATTCTCTTGATCATCTACAGCAACTGCGACGCTAGCAACTGGTGAGGTAGTGGAAAAGACTACTACTGAAAAGCGCGTTTCATCAGAACAGCACAGCAGTGAAGAAAGAGCTAAGCGATTTGTGCAAGTGTCTGCGTCAGATCTGGATAGGATACGTGAAAGTCGTGTTCCCGCAAACACCAAACGAGCTACTAAGAACTGGATGCGTGTTGTTGACACTTGGTTTGTGGAGAACAAGAAAACGTGCGACTTGAAAACAATACAAGCGACTGATCTAGCATCTATCCTGAAGCATGCCTATGTTGAAATCCGTCAAGTCAACAAACAGCCGTATTCTAAGAACAGCTTACTGCAGTTTCGGAGTGCCATTCACCGGGAACTACAAGAGCGGAAGCGCACCATCAAGCTCTATACTGATAGGGAGTTTATCGAGGCTAACCAAGTACCTGATGGCTACCTAAAGCAGTTAAAGAAAGACGGCCTGGTAGCACCAACGCAGCACAAGCCCCCCCCCCCCCATCTCCAATAGCGACAAAGAAAAGATCTACAAGCACCTCGGTGACTGGAAGACAAATGCGGATTACCTCGCCTACCTTCAGTGGTGCCGTTCACATACATGTGAACGATGTGAAGGAACTGCGCTGAAGTTGGCTCGTTGGATCGTTTCTGCAATGCAGTGTTCCATTTACAATTTGCAATACTCCATTTCAATCAACAGTCTTCTATTTCCACTCCTCTATACTTTTCCTTCCTACCCTATGCTTTACCTAAGTTCAAACTAAACTCTACTGTTTATTTTATATTAGACAGTGCGATGTGGGAATGTAGTTGTGTAGAAGGAAGAGCGTGAAGTACGGTACACATGGTGTGTAGGGTCATATGGGATAAGACACATGGTGTGTACGGTCATATGTGATAAGTAGAATATCACCCTCGTAGCTCGGGTGATACCGTACCCTCATATGAATCCCTTCTGCTTCGCAGTCGGGATTGATATTCGCCGGTATCACCCTCGTACTCATGAGATATTCTTTACACGCACACCCTTCTCCTCTCCCTCACCTCCCCCCCCCCATATACACACACGCACCCCCCCCCCCACACACACACACGCACCCCCCCCCCCCCTAACACACACACGCACCCCCCCCCCCCCCACACACACACCCCACAAACACACGCACCCCCCCCCCCCCCCATCACACACACGCACCCCCCGCCCCCCACACACACACACATATGCACCCCCCCCCCCACACACGCACCCCCCCCCCCCACACACACGCACCCCCCCCCCCCCCCACCCCACACACACACGCACCCCCCCCCCCCACCCCACACACACACGCACCCCCCCCCCCCCACCCCACACACACACGCACCCCCCCCCCCCCACACACACACGCACCCCCCCCCCCCCACACACACACACGCACAAACATGACGAACCTTTACAGTCGGTTCCAGAAGTAGTGCTGCTGTACCCCGCGCCGGAACAAGAACAAGAGTAACTGCCAATGCTGTTAGCACATACGGAGTTCTGTCCACAAATATCACTGTCTTGACATTCATCAACATCTGCAGGAACAGACAACAGCCACAAACATCACGCTAAAGCATCACCGCTGAAGTTAGTCCACAAACATCACGCCAAAGCATCACCGCTGAACGGTTAGTCCGTAAAACGTGTACCACAGTGCTGGAAACTGAAATCCGACCCCTTGGCGATGTGTTCACATTCTAGCGGTCTCTATTTCCTAGTTTTTACTATCCCGTGTTGGGTCTTTGCAATAATTGAGCCGCACCATGGCAACAGGGTGCTTATGGCAACAATTTCACAAACTCCTCTCCCATACTTGTAAAGTTCAAAGTGATGTAAATCACTTTCCAACTGTTTAACCCACAATCTCACCTTCTCATCAATTTATCTCTTATTGGCGATGGTGCCATCGTGAGAATAAAGAATTCAAAACTGAGCTATGGATACAGCGCAATGGCTGAATTCTCCCTGCTTCTGTTGCAAAAAACGCATTCAAAAAGCTTGATAAATCGCAAGGAAACTAATCGAATTCAAAAAGAAAATGTGCACTCTCATTATTGCATACTCAACTTTCAACGAGTGTTTCTCAGTTTGATGTCGCGTGCCATAAGCACCCTTTTGTTGTGTCGCGGCTCAAATATGATGTGAGCGCAGCGCACCGCTCAGGGGTCGGATTTCAGGTGCCAGCACTCTACAATCCTAACTTAGTCAAAATAGACAGAATGGCGACTATGAAGTTGCCGGTGGTACAAGGTGACCACACTGCAGATGTGGAAGCTACACCTCTGCTGCAGTGCACCCAGTCCCCGCTGCTCACCTCGACATGATTGGCCGTCGCCCTGGTAGCCAGCAGAACAGTTGCACTGATACGATCCGCGCGTGTTTGAACAGACGGCGTCGGCGTGACACGGGTGAGGCTGTGATGCGGGCGAGCATTCATCAATGTCTGAAACAGAGACAGCACACCGGGAAGTACAGGGACGTCATACACGTGACGACCAGTGCGCCCATGGCCGAACCAGTTCTCGCCGCCCGGGATTAGCTAGTCCGCCCGGAGCGCCTGTAGAACGCTACTACGTGCCCTGTTGGCCGAAAAATCAAATTCTTCGCTCGTGGGGAGCGTGCGACCCCCGACCCCCGGTCATACCACTACAGCATGCCATGTGACGCCACTGAAAAAAGCCCATTGCGCAATGACAGAATTCGTATCGTCAACACCCCACAAAGCCACCTGGACACGGTCGTTCCGGAATGCTGACCAGTGCATTCATGTTCCATGGTCGTGTGCGGGGTGTTGAACAGTGCATTGCTGATCCCAGCGCACTGGGCTTATACATGTGCGCTGTAGGTTTTTCACAACACGGAGGCTCCACTGCAGCCAATTCATATTACGATCAGAATTATTATTTTACTCCCTGATCAAGCCTCAAGGGCGAAATTTGGAGATTCCATTTCTTTTGAATAAAATTTGCAGCGTTAACGGTTTTTGTGTAGTGCTGGTGACTAATTGAAATATGCACTGTAGGTCAACGAATTTTCGGCGCGTTTAAATCTCGACCTCCGAGGGCTAGACACCACTTTTTGGCCACACTAGAATCTCAGCCTGCACTTTCCCCAGCGTGAATATTTTGTCGCCGTCATGCCTTGGAAAAAGAAAATTTCAGCCGCAACGCATGTTAGGCCTTGAAGGCCGAAGAGCGAACACGCTAGAATTCTACCATGCACATGATATACGTATGTACCCATTGGCTCAAGTATACACAGCCGGTTCTGATGATTGGCTCAATTCAGTTGCCATGACTCTCAGACTGTTTTTTTAAACTTTTTTTTTACTGTAAACACCGTCCTACTGGAAAATATGTGGAAAACAAAAAGAGACAAGGAAATGAAGAAAAAAAGTTGTTCCAACGAAAAACGTTCCCGCCCTTGTGAACTTGTGTCTCAGGCTATTCTTCGTGGGTTGAGCCGCACGTTTGCAAATCAACGGCATCCCCGCTTTGTTTAGGCAGCTCCGCGTGGAAAATAATAATGGTTTGGGCTACGACCCTGAACCGCCAGTTCCTATGCACCAGATTGTACTTGGTGGGTAGAGAAGGAGACTCTGAATCTCAAGGCCCTGGGTTAGAGGCCCTCGTGGGGCGCCAATGTTGTAAAAGAAGGCTGCACGAGCGGGATTCGGACCCAGCACCCCTGTCTTTCAGGAATGGTGCCCTACCGATTAGGCTACCGGGGATCACCCACCCACATACAAACAAACACACACACACACACATACATGTACACACACACACACACACACACACACACACACACACACACACACAAACACACACACATGCACACACACACACACACACACACACACACACACACACACGTGCACAGACACACACACACACGTGCACAGACACACACACACACACACATGCACAGACGCACACACACATGCACAGACACACACACACACATGCACAGACACACATACACACATGCACAGACACACACACACATGCACAGACACACACACACATGCACAGACACACACACACATGCACAGACACACACACACATGCACAGACACACACAGACACACACACACACGTGCACAGACACACACACACACACACACGTGCACAGACACACACACACATGCACAGACACACACACACATGCACAGACACACACACACACACACACACACATGCACAGACACAAACACACACATGCACAGACACACACACACACATGCACAGACACACACACATGCACAGACACACACACACACACATGCACAGACACACACACACATGCACAGACACACACATGGTTTCTTTTTTGTTGCACTGCGGTGTAGCTTACCATCACAGTTGTCGCCATGGTAACCAGATTTGCAAGGACAAGAGAAGGTGCCATCGCTGTTGACACAGTCAGAGTTGGGTGAGGTACAGACTGATGGTGTGCTTAGACATTCATTGATATCTGCAAGAGAACAACCGGATGGGCGGAGGGAGAGAGAGAGTAAGTGAGAGGAGGAGGAAGAGAGGGAAAGATTAAGAGAGGGAGAGAGATAGGGTGTGAGTGAGAGAGAGGGAGAGAGAGAGTGAGTGAAAGAGAGAAAGTGGAGTGTGAGGGAGTAAGTCTAAGAGAGAGACATTAATGCTCTGGCAGTCGACTTTCCCATTACATTAACACAGAGATGCCAAAATGTTGCCGATCAACAGGCTGTTGATTGTATAGCAGCTAGTGTCTACACATACCTCACAACAACACACACCTCCTTGCAACAACACACACACATCCTCACGACACGTGCCTCCTCAAAACAACACGTGCCTCCTCACAACACCACACGCCTCCTTACAACAACACATACCGTCTTTTCCGGAGTATAGTGCGCACTTTAGATGTGCTATTTTAGGCCCTAAATCGCAGGTGCGCACTATGCTCCGAATATGAAATGCATGTACTTCAATGAAGATTGAAGTGCGCACCCTCAATGAAGATTGGGGGTGCGCGTTATACAAAGGTGCGCACTATACTCCGAAAAATACGGTACCTCCTTGCAACAACACACATACCTCCTTGCAACAACATACATACCTCCTTGCAACAACACGTACCTTTGCAGTACGGCCCCTGGAAACCAGGTTTACACGGGCATGTATAACTGCCAGCGTTGTTTGTGCACACAGCGTTCTGGAGAGCGCACGGAGACTGTGACAGGTCAACCGCACATTCGTCGATATCTGGGTGAACACCCCCCCCCCCCCCCCACACACACACATACACACACGGACACCCAGACAAAAAAAGATTACACAAGGATTAATGCAACCAGCAAGAACACATCATTCTGCCGGTTGTGATATTCTGAATAAACCTTTGTCGTGACTTGCTGTCAGAATTTCTTTTTAATTTGTTCTGTTATGTTGGGTATCTGACTATACGCTGAAACAAATCTTACTCTCTGATGTAATGCATCTTACTCTATGATGCAATGCATCCGGCTGTATGACGTAATGCATTTTATTCTATGACGTAATGCATCTGACTCTATGATGTAATGCATCTGACTCTATGATCATTTAAATACCGTATGCAACACAACAGAATCCCCAATGCCAGAGATCCCTACTGTTAAGAGTGCATGAAAACCAGAGTGTGCAGCTTGGGGCCTTTTCTACTATGGGTGTCACGGCGGAATTCCGTGATTACATCACATTTGGCGCAGATCTGAGGCGGGAAATGGCGTAGTGCGTACAACTGAGCTGCAGTTGTGCAGAATGAGACCTGCTTGAATCCTGCTTGTACGCACTGCAGCACTAAAATGATGTAATCACGGAATTTCGCCGTGACAGCAACCCATCCCAGCTGCACACTCTGGTTTTCATGTACTCTTGCCACTGTTCCATAACTCTGCATGCTCGTGTAGCGACCACCCCTGCTCGTGCACTTCAGTAGTCATGAATCCCTGCCCACCTCATTCTTCCCCTCTATCTCTCCTCTTTCACACTTTTTATCTCTTTGTTGGCCAATGGCTATCGTGAGGATAAAGATTTGAAACAGCAACAGACTGTCGGCAGTAGGCACCGTCGCTGCTGATTACCGGACAGCACTATGCATGCTAGTGGCATTGAAACCGAAACCTTTGGTCAGTAGAGCCCCTGGCACCTCACCATCACTGCTGCCCAGTGCAGCTCCTACTCGGCAGCTGTTTGTTTTCGTCCACATATTTATTTTACTACAGTCAGTTTCAAAAAGATTAGCAATCAAGTTTGGGTCTTAAAAAGTATGAAGATAAGGGAAATTTGGACAATAAAGTACATAAAACGGCTTGTTAGGACATGGCAAATTGTTCTGTGAAGGTTTCAGAACAATTGGGACAACTGTTAAGGAGTTAGTATTTCGGCCAGGTTTCTGGCCTTTTCCCATGGTTTATAATTTGCCCTGGAAGCCAGTATCGATTTGTTATCAAAACCCACGATTTATCCCTTCCTTCTCGGCCTTGTGGTTATGAATGCTGTCTGCTGACCATGAAGTAACAGTTGTGAGTTCAAATCTCAACAAATCTTCAAGTCAAACATTTTTTCTTCATTTTTCCATTGTTTTGGTGATCACGCTGCACTGGTACAAGACAAAGAAGGTGGCTGCACCAAACGACTTGTTGGAGCTCACGTTTCCTGCCGAACTGACTGACACTTCACTGGCTCACGCCACGTGAAGTTGTGAACACACACAACACTGAAACCGTGTGAGTGAACACAGAAGTCATTGCGCTGTGGCTACGTGTTGTTGAATACACCCGCACATCGATCGATCAATTTCTGTTTGAGAATTATTTTAGTATTTGAAGATCGCCAATTTATTTGAATTAGGAGTCAACGCCGTCTTCTATCAGCTTTCGCAGGCGTCTGCTTTTCTCAAAATGTCGTCGAAGTCACACGGATAGCTTTGCCTTTTCAAGGCCTTGGGAATGAGTCTGTGTCGATGCCGTTTTCGTCACATCGTGAGAGTAAATTGCATCCGCGGCAGCTCAAAGAATCTATTTGGTCACAAAACGGACGCATCCCGCTCTTCAAAATTTATCACACTTTCGACATGTCCTCTCTGACTCCATATTGATGCGAGGAAGAACTCGTTTGTTGTAAACCAGACGAACATGTACGAGTACCGACGTCAGTGAGTTGTCATTTTTCATGCTTTCGCGCGGAATATTTCTTCGAGTTCACAGTGTGTTTTTCCAGGCAGCGCTCGAGCGCTCATACGGTAAGACGGCAAACTCCCCGGGCGATCGCCAGGATTGCTAATCTTTTTGAAACTGACTATAGTTGGGGTTGTGAATAATAATAACAATACTATACAG
>NW_027044632.1:0-4813 GCF_964019385.1 Sycon ciliatum | reverse complement strand
GCCAGCAGGAACAACTTTTAACCCTGCTGGCAGCTTGGTTTTTGCCCTACCTTTTTTCCCAAGCTGATGAGCTTAGTGGCCCCATCAGCGCAGGGCAAGCGAGCTCTATCCTTAGCGAGCGCAGTTTTTTGATAGATAACCCCTTGAACTCTGGCCGCCTGGCTTATTCACCCCACCTTGGCTGCGGCCTAAAAACCCGGCCGCAGAATGCTGGGTCCTTATCGGCGCTGGCCTCTTGGTATCAGCGCCTCGCGTCGGGCCCGGCGTACCACACGCCGCCGGCGCCCTTGGACTTTCAGTCGTAAGAAGGCGGTGCGTCAAGCTTGGATCGCTCATATCGGCGCCAACCGCGCCTCGCTCCGGGTCGTTGTTGATTCCTCGCCTCACGACCCTTGGACTTCGTTAGGGGAGTGGGCGGTACGACATACTTGGTTCCTACTATATCGGCGCCAACCGCGCCTCGCTCCGGGTCGTTGTTGTCCCCTCGCCTCACGACCCTTGGACTTTCGAAAGGAGGGGGGCGGTGCGTCATGCTTGGTTCCTCTTGTATCGGCGCCAACCGCGCCTCGCGTCGGGCCGTTGTTGTCCCCTCGCCTCACGACCCTTGGACTTTCTGAGGATAGAGGGCGGTGCGTCACGCTTGGTTCCTCATGTATCGGCGCCAACCGCGCCTCGGCTTCGGGCCTTGTGGTCTCCTCGTCCCAGGCCCTTGGACTTTCTGAGGATAGAGGGCGGTACGACAAGCTTGGTTCCTCATGTATCGGCGCCAACCGCGCCTCGGCTTCGGGCCTTGTGGTTTCCCCGCCTCAGGCCCTTGGACTTTCCGAAGGAAAGCGGCGGTGCGACAAGCTTGGGTCGCTCGTATCGGCGCCAACCGCGCCTCGCCCGGGCCGTTGTGGATTCCCCGCCCCACGGCCCTTTATTACCTGCGTGTCGTTGTCTGGTCCGGCACGCTGGGCTTGTCGTCGTTTAGTTCAACAGGCTTGGCTTGGCGTTCCTTGGTCCTTGGTTCTTAGAGCCTGCTGTTCTAGGTCCATGTTTTCTAACCTTTGTAGCCTGCTCTGGCTGCCGGCTTTGTAGCCTGCCCTGTTCTAGGTCCATGTTTTCTAACCCTTGTAGCCTGCTTTGAGTACTGTTGGCCTAGGTCCAGGTTTTCTAACCTGCCTGCTTTGAGTACTGTTGGCGTAGGTCCAGGTTTTCTAACGCTCGTTCTTAAAGCCTGCTGTGGTAGCCGGCAGCCCTGAAGGCTGTGGCAGTTGGGCTACTTTCCTTCGAGGTGATGAAGATTCGGCTCGATTAATCGGCGCAGGTTGCGCTACGGTGGGGTGTGCAGGCAGTGGGGCAGGTATCGGCACTCTTTGGGTCCTTGGTTATCGGTATGGCACGTAACCCCTACTTAGAAGCCACACTCTTCCGCTACACTGTAGTTGGATTTGCCCTAAGCGAAGCCATGGGCCTCCTTTCCCTTATGGTCGCCTTTGCTCCTTTGGGGCCTTCCTCGGCATTAGGACTGGCCAGCTCGTAGGAGCCCCTTCCTTTGCCAACTCTGGCACCTTTTGGCCGGATTGTCCAAAGAGGGGTTTTTCGTTTTGTTTAGCACCTCTGAGCTCTTTGGGGGGCTTCTATCTTAGGTCCATGTTTTCTAACCTGCGTAACCTGTCTAAACCCGTCGGGCTTAGAAGCCCAAAGTGTAACCAGCTGGAAGGGCTAGTGAGAGTTCAGACTGAACTCTGGTGGTGCAGTTGGAGAGCCCAAAGTGTGACCTGCCGGAAGGGCTAGTGAGAGTTCAGACTGAACTCTGGTGGTGCAGTTGGGGAGCCCGTTGAAGGAAGCTGCCAGCCGGAAGGGGTTGATAGAGAGAGTGAGCTTGTAAGAAAGAGGGGTGATGAGGCCGCCCAGTCCGGCCTGCCAAACAGAGGTTCTGACGCCCACAGCCTCGAAGGGAAAGTAGCCCAGCCAAAGCCACTCTCAAAGGCAGACAGATAAAAGGGCCCAAGGGGTCAGGAGTAGTACTTCTAGGTCGAAGACCAAAGTGGACAGAAAGGAAGCTACCGGCCGGAAAGGGTCAAAGTTACATTCATAGGGAGAACGAGCCTGCCGAAAGGCCTCAGGGCTGCAAGAAGACAGAGTAGAAGAAGTAAGCCCATGCGTAACCGCCACATGCCCTCTCTGTCAGAGTCGAAGGAAAACACCCAAGTGACAGCTAAAGGACCAAGAAGACTACGCCAAGCTGACTACAGACTAACAGCCCTAAAGAAGAAGGGCCTCCCCCAGGAACGCCTACCCGAAGTCACAAACAGCCCCAGCTGCCACTAAGAGTCCCTCACCCGGGTGTAACCAAAGAGAAAAGGGCTCTTGTTCACCGCCTAGCCAAGATCAGAAGGGAAAGCCGTTCAGGGTAGAGGAAAGCCCATAGCCAGCCTACGGCGGTTGCGGATACCCAGCCCCAAAAGACCCCTCTGCCAGAAGTAAGCGTCACCAGAGATGCCTAACCCTAAGGCAAGAGGAAGGAAAGGTTGTAGACCAGACCAGCTCATAGCCCACGCCCTGCCTAACTCTTCGCCTAGCCCTCAGTAGGGGGTAACTAGACCCTGAAGTGCGGGCACCCAAGGCCACCAGCCAAGCCAAACCAAAAAGGACAAAAGAGATGCGGCCTACAAAGAAGGGTAAGCCCTAGGAGATGCGCTGCCACCCACTAAGACCAAAGAGGGCTAGTCGAAGGAGCCCCACAGATGGAAAGCCCCTGCCAGCTTCAAAGGCCCTCAGAGGAGACAAAGAGTAAAGGGCTCAGCCAACCGCAGAAAGAGAGAGTAGCTGCCACCCCCGATGGAAAACCCAAAAAGAAGGAAACCGGCGAGAGAGGGCTGCCAAAGACACTAGAAAAGGGGGTGAGGGCCCTCAGAGCTGCCGAAGAACAGGGGGAGAGAAGTAAGCCCATGCGTGACCGCCGAGGTAGAAGCGTAAAGCAACCCAGAGACAGGAATAGGCCCTTCCATAGCAGCCGGCAGCCCTGGAAGCCAAAGAGATAAGCAGATAAGAAGCCAGCTTCATGCCCTCCCACCCCAGCCACTACCGCTAGCCGCATAGAGAGAAAAAGTCTCTAGAGCCCCAAAAGCGCCGCCCATAGGGATCAACCGCCATATACCACGCCCCAAAGGAGGACAGGCCCAGCCGTTCAGCAGGGGCTAAGAGAACAGAACTAGTCAAGGGGAAGCCCAAAAATCGCCCAGAGTCCGCTCCGCAAGACCACTCTAAGGTTGCTACACAGGCGGAAGAACAGGCGAACAGAATACGGTGATGAAGAAGAAGGCTGGAAGGGGTAAGAGAAAGAGGAGGCTCACCAGCCCAGTTCAGCCGAAACACCCAAAGCAGGCTACAAAGGGAAAGCCTTCAGGCTTCTCCTAGCGGGAGAGGTTCAACGATGAGGAAAGCCAACAGTATTCAAAGCAGGCTGCAAAGCCGACAGCCAAGTTAGAAAACCTGGACCTAAGGTAGCAGCTAGCCAAGGTGGCAGTCAGGGCGGAGTGTCCAAAGCAGGCTACAAAGGTTAGAAAACATGGGCCTAGAACAGAGCAGGCTACAAAGCCGGCAGCCAGGGCTAGAGGGGACAAAGGCAGTCAGGGCAGGCTAGAAAACCTGGACCTAAGGCAGCAGCCAGCTGGCAGCCAGGGCTAGAGGGGACAAAGGTTGGAAAACCTGGACCTAGAACAGCCAGGGCTAGAGGGGACAAAGGTTGGAAAACCTGGACCTAAGGCAGCAGCCAGCCGGCAGCCAAGGCTAGAGGGGACAAAGGTTGGAAAACCTGGACCTAGAACAGAGTAGGCAGCGACCTTGCCGGCAGCCAGGGCTAGAGGGGACAAAGGTTGGAAAACCTGGACCTAAGGTGGCAGCCAGCCAAGGGGCGAGTGAACCAAGTCACGCCAGACTCAGCCTGCAGAACCAAAGAACGACAAGCCCAGCCTATAGAGCCAAGCGGCCTTGAGACAAGCTACCTTGAACCCAGCCTGTCGGACCAAACAACGACACGCTGGTAATATAGGGCCGTGGGGCGGGGGATCCACAACGGCCCGGGCGAGGCGCGGTTGGCGCCGATACGAGCGACCCAAGCTTGTCGCACCGCCGCTTTCCTTCAGAAAGTCCAAGGGCCTGAGGCGGGGAAACCACAAGGCCCGAAGCCGAGGCGCGGTTGGCGCCGATACATGAGGAACCAAGCTTGACGTACCGCCCACTCCCTAAATAAAGTCCAAGGGTCGTGGGGCGAGGAATCAACAACGACCCGAAGCCGAGGCGCGGTTGGCGCCGATACATAAGGAACCAAGCGTGACGCACCGCCGGCTTTCCTTAGAAAGTCCAAGGGCCTGGGACGAGGAGACCACAAGGCCCGAAGCCGAGGCGCGGTTGGCGCCGATATAAAGGGCACCAAGCGTGACGCACCGCCTCCCTCCCTCTGAAAGTCCAAGGGTCGTGAGGCGAGGAATCAACAACGACCCGACGCGAGGCGCGGTTGGCGCCGATACGAGCGACCCAAGCATGTCACACCGCCCACTCCCCTAATACCGTCCAAGGGTCGTGAGGCGAGGAATCAACAACGACCCGGAGCGAGGCGCGGTTGGCGCCGATACGGTCGACCCAAGCATGACGCACCGCCTTCTTTCCTCTGAAAGTCCAAGGGCGCCGGCGGCGTGTGGTACGCCGGGCCCGACGCGAGGCGCTGATACCAAGAGGCCAGCGCCGCCTGGAGCCAAGCAATCTGCGGCCGGGTTTTTAGGCCGCAGTCAAGGTGGGACGAATAAGCCAGGCGGCCAGAGTTCAA
>NW_027044631.1:0-40289 GCF_964019385.1 Sycon ciliatum | reverse complement strand
GGAAATGATTTTGTACGGAAGGAAACATTAAAGGCCGCCGCTGACCGGGTCGAGCGCCTGGAGGGGCGCGTGGAGGAGATTGAGCGCCGGGGCCGAAGTCAGCTATTCGCTTTTCTTCTGGCCGTTGGGGTTGCTGTTGTTAATCTTGTGCTCAAATTGGCGCAGGAGGCGGGTAAGTGAAAAGAATTTACTCCTTGTGCGCATTGGTGATTTCCGGCTCGGTCATGTTTAGCTGGGTAACGGACACTGTCCCTTTTGTTCGCTCATTCTCGCCACCCGGCGAGTTAGTGACAATGAAATTTTACACAGCGTTGATGTTTTTCTGCTCAATTTCCGCTTTTTATTTTTCCGGGTGGATGAGGGATATTCTTACATTTGCCCTTTTTGCCCTGCTCGGCCTTTCACTTACAAGCGCAGTAACGGGATCGGCGGCGTCCTTTGCTTTGAGCGATGACGGAGCGCACAGCATTGCGCCTGGAATTCCGAGCCTGTCTACTTTGCTTTGTTTTTTGCTTTTGTGGGGGCGCTTGAGTTACGGGAATTCTAATCTTGCGTTCAGGTTTTTCACGGCAGGCTGGTTGGCGCTTGTGTCGTTTTTGGGCATTCTGGGTTATATATTACATGTTCCTATCCTTTACGGGATGACTAGCTTTTCCGGTGCAATGGCGATCAACACTGCTATTTGCTTTGGGCTGATGGCCGTGCAGGGCCTTATTGGCGCACTCCGGGATTGGCGAGAAAATGAATATAAAACGAACACATAAGCGGCCGGACAGGGTGAAGAATTTTCGCGAGCGCATGGCCCCGTCTGTTGCGCGCGTGATCCGGGTAAAACTGCCCGACAAGCCTGCGCTCGAAAGCAGGACTGTTCGCGGCGGACTGTTGGCCGGAGCTGGGGGCATCGCCGGGCTGGCGCTTGTTGGGCTGGACGTTCTTGGTGTTGCCGGCAATTTTATACCGGGGCCGTGGGGGATAGCGCTAAAGATAGCCTCGGGGGCAATTTCCGCAGTTGGGGCAAGAATGGCAATAAAAGGTCGGCAGCAAGCAGGCCAAACAATAAACAGCCTGCGCTCAAGCGCGGCGAATCAAGAAATAAACAGTGGAGTGCCAAACATGAATGAAGAAGCAATGACGAAAACACAGCAGGACCAACCGATTGGCCAGGAGGCCGATTTGGATCAACTTTTCAAAGGGATCGAGCATTTACTTGCGTACGGGGCATCAATCCCGGCGGCAAAGGAGCAAAAGATTGTCCAGAACCTGGACACGGCTGAGCTGTTGGGTGATTTGAAGAAGTTGGTGGGGAGCTTGCGCGTTGGCTTGGCAAATGATGGCAGGCTTTCTATGCAGGAAATTTTGGCGGCTGGCGTCGGGTTCACGACGGGGGTTTTTGGAAATCTCCGCGACTAGGCAAACCGTTGGCTAAAATAAAAAAAGCCCGCTCGGTCAACGCCGAGCGGGCTTTTTTTATTTTTCATTGAATTCTTTCTTTGTCATCTCCCCTAGGTATGAGCAGGAGAAGAGCATATACTCATTTCCCAGCCCTGAGTCTTTTTGTGCTAGCCGTAGCATTTCTCCCGTGATGTTTTTTTGAAAAAAGCCAATTTGGAAACTGCAAATGTGGGTAGGGCTGTGAAAGGCCAGGAGATAACAGTGCAGCTTTTTCACAGTTCCCCCTCTTTGCAATCATCCACTTTATTGCCGGAAGCTTCAATCTCTTTCAGGCTGAAGCGACTGTCATCCTTGTCGATGGTGCACCTCATGAACGTGCAGCCATCGACGGATAAACTGTTGCCGTAGACCAAGGCTACGTCGCATTCTTCGAATGTGACGCCAGAAAGGTAAACCAAGCCCGAGCAATCCAACCACATTTTGCACGCGCGGAACCTATCCCCTTTTGCGAGAAACTGCACATCAAAATCAAACTTGCCCCCGATGTTCAAGTTTTTTGCGTCAATATTCCCGCGCGCATCGACCGCGCGCATAAGTTCGATAGCGATCGGGTTTTCGCATTGCATAAGGCGGACGATTCGACCGACGCGATTGTTTTCTTGTGCAAGCGCCATAAGTTCCGGCCAGTCCTTCGGGGTCATAATTCCTCCCACTGCCGGCAAGCCTGCGCGCGCGGCGGCCCAGCCGAGCACGCAGCAGGAAGTCTTGCAATGTTTTTCGCCGGGCGCGCAATCGCCCGACAGCATCAGGTATGTCCTTTGATCATATTCCATCACAACACCATTTACCGTCGTGATGTAATCCAGCTTGTCGGCGTTTTCAATTGCCCAATTGAGGGCACCTTCAACGCCGAGGGAGTTTTCTTTTGTTACTTTCAATCTCCTGTCCTTCCCAAAACCGAGAGCTCATTTTCCATTTTTATCCCCTGTTTGTTTTAAGAAATCCTTGAAATCGACAAACATGTCGGCAACTTCAAGATACCGCCTGTATCTTGCCTGAGACCGGGTAAGCTTTTCTAACTTTCTTGGCGCGCCAGCGATCGGCACGCCGGTAAAACAGCCCAGCGATGACGGGCTTGTTATCTTCCACCCGCACGCGCATTTATCGGGGTCATTTCCGTTTCCGCCACGGTTGCACTCGTGGCAGGTTATGAATTTCGGTTCACGTTTCACTCAAACCCATCCTTTTTTACTTTTCGTCGGACTTCAACCACTCGCTAAAAGCTTCCTCGTTCGCAAGACTCCCAGCAGCAATGACGCCGCCACCGGGATCGATTATGCCCGCCGGGAATCCGTTCCACTTTATGTTTGCGGTGAACGGCTCTATTCCGCCAATTGCTTCATCGCTGGGATTAAAAGAAATGTCCCAGCCATTATTCTTATCACCTAGTTTCAATATCTTTTTCGGGAGCGGCTTACCGTGTTCTCTGCCTAACCGCTCCAGAATTTCAATAAACAATTCAGGTACTTTCATTTTTTCCTCGGGGGTTGTATGTTCTTCCCGGCTGGCGCTTCATGCGCCAGCGGGTTGTGCGGGATGGTTGGTTCACTCTACATCCACTGGTGGCGTCCAGTGTATATCCCACATCCTGTCATGCCAGCCTGCGGGCTGGGGGAGTTCGCGGCACCATCCGTAGCGGTCGTTAAAGGGGATGATGTTTCTCCCCCACGACATGGAGATGGAATGAAACCACGGAACCTTCCCAAACCCGCATGAGCCGGTTACATCAACGGCAATTTTGGCAAGCTTCTTGTTCGATCTCGCCCAGCTCTCCCACTTCCTGCGCTGGCTGCATATGGGGGAGTAAGTCTTCGATGGGACGGAGGGGGGGCCGATGGCTAAAAAAAACAGCTTCGCCGCCACCGGTACGGCCTCCGTTAACACGGATAAGCATTCAAGTGTTGATGGGACAACAACCCCCTTTTTGTAAACAATTCCAGTTCCGACATGATAGATTATCATGTCGGATTTCGGGCTGCACCCGCAGGCGCACTCCCAACTGACTGGACAGGAACATTCACGCCGACAGTCAATCTGCACGATATAGTCGTCGTGCAGAGGTTCCAAGAACCCCACAAGAATGGCACCACTCCTGTAAATAAACGAATTATGCCGATAGTCGATCATTTCCCCGAATAGGCACTCTTTGCCTGTCATGGAGAATCTGTGGCCTTCCATCCATCTTTCGGTATTCATGGTTCTTTCTCCGCTTTGAAACTTGTTTTGTTCTTGCTGACTTCCCGGCTGATCCGGGCTTTGTTTGTGCTGGCCTGCCATCTTCAGGCACGGGCGGCTAGTCTTCTTCTCGCGTCCAGCACGCCCACGGCAGGCTACCCTGCCACACGCTGACCGTTTTTCGCCACTTGCTCCCGTCCGGCGCTTGCCAGATGGTGATGTAGAGGCCGTCACGCGCATCCAGTCCTTTGATGCACTGTGCATCGTCGCCCGGACAGGGAAAAGAGTCGTCAGGTTCGACTTCTTTAAAGTCGGTCGGCTTTCCGTACTGGTCGGAGAAGGTGATAAATTGGTGATTTCGGCCGTCGTGATATACGTGGCCTTCGTATCTACTTTCTAAATCAGCGTATTCTAGCGGTTCTCCGTCGCCGTCGAAGAGGTTCGGACTTCCGGTCTCAAATCCATAGAACTCGTCCTCGAACATATACTCACCATCGATGGCGAGTATGTCACTCACATTTTCGACGAGCTCGCCAAACTCGTCGTTTTGAACGAACGTGCCTGCGCCGTCCGCAAATGTTTCAATGTCGTTCTCTGGGATGAAATAGTATTCGTCCGTCTCGTAGTTTTTAGTGTTCCTGAAGAGTCTCATGATTTTTTCTCCTGTTTTGAAACTTCATTGTTCTTCCCTTACACAGCTACAATATAGCATATACTATTTACTGCGCAAGCATTTTTTAAAAAAAGTTTCAAGCTTCCAGGGAAATCAGCATTCTGCGAAAATCGGGGCGTATTTGGTCAAACAGAATTTCCCGCATTTTTTCTCGTAGCGCGTCACTGCTTAACGCCGGGTCGGCGACTAGCTCAAAAACCCGCATCCTTGCGAGGCAAAACTTAAATTCTCGAAGCGCTGCCTTCTCTTTTCCTGTCATTCCATCGCGCATTTTAAACTCCATTTTGGGGTGCTGTCTATGTTTCGGCATGAACAGATGGAAGCTTTAACACTTGCTCAACTTTGAGCCTGGACGAACACTCGCGAGCGCGGCGATTGAGCCTGAACGAACATTTTTTTTCATAACGCTAGATGAACTATAGTAGTTCATCTCACAGTAAAGAGTCTTTATATATTTTCTTTTAAGAAAATATATAAGAATAAAGATTCTTTATAGGGTCGTATTTCCCAGAAAAGATAGATAAAGCCAAGTTTTTCAAATCCTTGGACATGCAAAACAAGCACGTTTGAAACTTTTTTTTAAAAGAAAGCTTGCACAACAAACAATATATATTATATTGTTGCTGTGCAAGGGAAGAACAAGAAGACGACGAGACGACGAGACGACGATGCAACGAGGCAACGAGATGATTTTAAATTATTCTGTAGCTGGTACTTTTTACACAGTCGAAAAGGCAGAAAAACTCGCCGCAACTGCGAACGCAGGTCAAAGGGAAATCGAGGATGATCCCGGCGACCGTTGGGAGTTTAAGGCGGTGGTCGTCAACCCGGTGAAGGGTTGGGCGAAAATTGAAGTTTACGATGAGGACGGCGAGTTCATCGCCTTTCTCAACACGGAAGGTTAAAAAAAGTGATTATTCAGCACAAAGCAGACGCGGAATTTCTCAAGGAGGTCGGAAACTGCCTTGAGATAATGGCCACGCTTGGCGATACTTCGCCGGCGCAGCACTTGGCAACGAAGGCTTTACTTTCGTTGCTGAAGATTTCTATTGAATCGGCCCCTGCGCAATTTATAGTTGCGTTCAGGGGCAGGACGCTCCTCCTGGAAGCGCTCCCGATTCTCGGCGCGCCAATCGAATATAGCGTTAAAGAGCTGGACGTACATTTCTTTTAAAATATCATACTTAAAACAGCAGGAGAAGGCAGCAATGCAAGCTCAGCAGGTACAAAGAGAAATAGCGCCAGGTGGCGCTCAAGTTTCCCCCCCGGCGCACTCTTGGCTAAATCCGGATCTCCTGAAAAACCTCGTCGCCGGCGAAAATGGCGTCGAGAAGCTTGCCCAACTCGTCGCGCTCGAACGCGACTCAAAAAAAGAAGCAGCGAGAATGGAGTATTTCGACGCACTCTCTCGCGTGCAGGGGAAGGTGCAGAGCGTTATAAAAGACAAAGACGTTGTCATCGCGAAAAACGGGAAAGAAGTTTTCCGGTATCCGATGGCAACGCTCGCGGCGATAGCCGACGCGCTGCGCGAGCCACTAGCCACGGAAGGATTTTCCTTCCAGCACACCGTAAAAAATGAGTTCAAATCGACCCTCGTGTTGGTGCGCTGCACGCTCCACCACAGGGCGGGACACAGCGAATACACAGAGATGGAGGGGCCGCACGACGATTCCGGGCAAAAGAATCGCTTGCAGGAGTTGGGATCGACGCGAACTTATCTCCGGCGATACACTCTTGCAGATATCTGCGGCGTGATGGAGACCGCAGACTTGGATGGGCGGCAGCCCAACGGCCAAGCGATGGAGTCGAACCCGCTGCCGGTGGCCGTAACGCCGGAACTGCTCGACGCCCTCGAGCGCTGGGCGCAAATGCAGCGTTGGGCGAAGAATAATAGCAAGGCCGCGCCAAGCCTGGCAGGCGCGATCGATGCCGCCAACGCGGCCTTTTGCAAAGCCGAGAGCAACAAAAAAGAGCAGTCGCAGCAGGCGGCTCAATGAGAATTGAAAGCGTCAACATCCCGACGGTAGTGCTCATTTCCGGGAAGGTGACAATGGGCGCAGCCGTCACATACGCGCTGCTGCTCCAACTTTTCGCGGACGAAGCCGGGATGGTGCAGGAAGCCAGCATTGAAGCGGTGGCAGATGTATTTTCTGCGATTGCGGGCACGAAGCCCGTACCGCAAACAATCCGGCGGCATTGCCGGGAACTGGAAGATGCTGGCTTTCTCAAATACTCAAAACTTCGCCCACAAACAGGCTTTCGCTGCCAGTGCCTACTTAAGGACGCAGCGGGTGGTGTCGCGCTGCCGGCGGGATTTGAGCGCCGCCACAGCGGTACGCCGGAGAAGCTTGTTGCACAACTTAAAGCACTGCGAGCCAGAGCGGGCTACCGGACGCATGAGCCTGCCTTTGACGGCCTCGAGCTGTACGGCGATGTTCGCAAGGCGGTGGCACCCATTGCGGAACACCTGGATGCAGAAAAGGTTTCTGGCGTTTTTGGTTGGTATCTGGAAAACGCCGATCCAGCTTTTTACGGAGACAGGAAGTTGCTGCCATTCTTCAACAACTTCCACCATTTCGAGGCAAAGGCGGGAGGAAAAAGCGTAGCGGACTTGAGCGCTGCGCGGATCATCTCCGCCAAAAACGGGAAGGATGAAATGCAAGACATTGATATTTTTAAGAATCAGCTCGAAGCCGTGATTGCGTACGTAAAAACCGCCTACGCTTCAGCGGGAAAGCGCCTGCCTGAATCGGAGGCGGAGCTAGACACGCTCGTGCTCAACTGGCATCGCTCGATTGCTGCAAGCGATGTACAGTTTGAAGAGCTGAAACAGCTGTTTGAGTTTTGCCAGACGCGCCGTTTTGGAAACGACGCAGAGAAAATGCTGGTGACGCCTTCCCACATGGCTAACCGCTACGCAGCTTTCAAGGCGCTAAACGCTGCAAAGAGACCTGCTCCTGCGGCAGAGCCTACGCCGACGCCGGACACGGGCAAGCGGGACATCCGGGATGCAAGGTTGAGCCTGGACGCGAAGCTTTGGGTGGAGTCGGCTCGCCAGTCGATAGAAATTGAGCCGGTTGATGCAAAGCCGCCAACCTGCGAGCACGGGCTGGCGAGCTTCCGCCGACCATTCAACACAGCACCCGACGCGGGGGATTGCGCTATTTGCGTAGCCGTCCGGGAAGGAATGCGCCTACCGGACGAATACGCCGCCATCGTCGCGAAGGTGGCCGGAGCTGGCCAGGCGGAGAGCGCCGAGCCTGACGACGACGAAGCGCCCGGCGGAGAGCCAGTCGCGACGACGGACGGCGAAGAACTGCGAGTATTCGCGATAAATGATTGCGATTTCTGGGCAGACGTGAGCTTGGAAGCCGCAATTGCGAACGCGACAAAATACCAGTCCGACACTCTCGGTTTGGATGGCGACGACCTGGCGGAGCGGTGGGCCGTGCGGGATATTGGCGATAAACTCATGGACGAGCTTATTTTCCAAAATGATGGCGAAGATAGAAGTCTTCGTGAAGAGCTTCGCCGGCGGCGGAACGAATACAAGGGCGAAGGTTTTTTCTTTGCCAGCACGGAGTTTTGAGATGGTGAAACTCGAAAAAAGAATTATCGAGCGCCTGACCAACAAAACTGCTACACATTATTCCGGGCTGGAGCTATCCGACCTGGAAGTTGACGTTGGGCGTGATGCTGAACTTTCAGCAAAAATAAGGGCTTTTCGTAATAGAAAATTCCGCTACGTAATGCGTGGCGGAGCAAAATGGAAAGGACGTAAATGATGGACCTCCTCTTATTCCTGACAACAATCGTTTACACCGGGGCGCTCGCGCTCCTGCACGGCGCGCGGTATTTCGAAGAAAACACAGGTTTTAAAGCGTGGCCTTTGCCCGCAGCAGGTGTTTTCCTGCTGCACGATCCAGCGGGGATTGAAGATGTTGCGTTGGCAGCTTTAGCGCTCGCCATTTGTGTTTTGTTGGGCTGGACTGCTTTTACCGCCGGCCGGGCGGCCTACGCTGCCGACGCAGAGATGGAAGCGCAGCGCAGGCAAGTGGCCACCCGAATATTTAAAATAGGCGGCAAAAATGAGTAGGGGCGAAAAAACATCTATCGGGAAAGCGCTCCCGATGGCCGAAAGGCTCCGGGATGGGCTTTCTAAGTACTTCACCCGACTGGAAATTGCCGGCTCGATTCGCCGGAACTGCCTACTGGTCGGCGATATAGAGCTGGTCGGCATCCCCCGGCTCGTCAACGTCGACATGTTCGGGGAAGGGGGGCAACCTGCAATTTTGCACGAATTCGAGTCTGAAAATGTGACTTGGCTCCGCCGCGGCGAGAAATACGTTGCGTTCGAGTTCGAGAGTGGTGGGCGGCTTTGGAAGGTCGACCTGTTCATGCCAAGACCCGAAACGTGGGGCGTGACGCTGGCCCTTCGCACGGGGCCGGCAGACTTCAGCCACCAATTAGTTACGTCGGTAAATGTCAGTTTTTGGCCGAACTCTGGGCCGAATCGTCCGGGGCTTTGCCCGAATCACCTGAAGTTTATCGATGCGCGTATATTTGACACGCCCACAAATAAGAAGCTGGAAACGCCGGAAGAGCGCGACGTATTCGAAGCGCTCGGTCTGGAATACGTTGAGCCCGTTGACAGGCGTTGACACGGCGCGTCAACGGGCATGTAAACTCCCTCCTGCCCTTCCCGCCGTTGTCCCCCTCGATGCGGGAAGGGGGTTGACAAGCATTGACAGTCAACAGCTGTTTTGAGCCTAGTCAACGGTGTCAACACCCGTTGACGTGTGGTAAAAATCTAGCAATGGCCTCCCCCCCCGGCCGATCCTGGTCGGGCTTGTTGACAGGGGGGGGTTGACATGTGTTTACGGATGTTGACACACATCGTTTACACCCGTTGACACGGCCAACCGAAACCGAAAAGGCAGAAAATGAACGGAGATTCACTCGCTGTTAAATACAGCACAACATTCGTGCTGCTGGTGATGTGGGCATTGGCGTCGTACGTCACCTTGTCGTATTGGTCTGTAAAATATTTCGCGCAGCTCGTCGCCCACTTGAACGCATCCGGGGAACCGCTGGCGTTCGACGGGTGGCTGTTGGGAATTTTGGTGCAAGGCTTGGCAATCGTTTGCTCGTTCCAATTATTGCTCAACTGGCGGCGCTTTGAGGCCACGGTACGCTTCAACGCGCAGTACGAAGTAGTACACGCATGGCAGCGGAAAGCGTGGCGGGCCGCAAAGCGCAAGGCCTTGCGTCCAACGCTTTCCCTGTTTTGCGTTTTTTATATGCTTGCGGCTTGCGGCCTTGACTTCATCGTCAACAAGTCGGCGCTGGTCAGTTCGCGGGAGGTCGGAAAGCTTCAGCAAGATTGGCTGGTGCCGGACGACTATGCTGAACTGGGGGAGCTGCGGAACACCTTAGAAAGACTGAACAAGGAAAAGATAGGGTACATGGACACCCGTAGCCAACTGCTCGCGGACATCCGGGTCGAAAAAGCCGCGCTAAACGCGCTGGCCGTTTCCCGCGCTCGAACCGCACAAGATGCGGAGCTGGCGGGCCAGGGAGACTTCGCGGACTACGGATCAACCATCTTCGCGTTCTTGGCGTTCGTGGTGGGCCTTATGGCGTCAGCGGAGTTTTCCCGGCATATCCGTGTCGAGCCGGAAATCCCGGTGGGTATTTTTCCAGAATTCACGGAATTTGAAAAGCCGCAGCTTGACCGGGAGCACATCGAGAGCGATGAACCGAAAGTTGAAGGAATAATACAGGCTGCTCCGAAAGCGGCACCGGGAAATCAGGTTGATTCCCGGCGGGTTATTTTCGCATTTCTCGACGCGGCAAAGTGGAACGGAAGGGTACCTGAAAGCCCAACCGGCGAAACGCTCTCAGCCTTTGCTGCGCGCTACGAGATAAGCAGGCAGCGGGCATTTACGTTAAAGAAGGCGTGGCTCAAACTTCACGGGGAGAGGGTGAAGGCCAAAAACGGCACGCTTGAGCCGCCAGAAAAGTCTGAAAAGAAAGTTGCATGAAAATGCGAAATATTGTATATTTATTTGGCAGCAAAAAACAGAAAAAGGAACAAATGGAAACAAAACCGGCAATCAAAAACGGTGACGCTTTGCGCAGGCTTCGCACCCGCCTCGGGCTTAGCCAGGCAGAGCTAAGCCGCCAGACGGGAGTCCCTCAAGCGTCTATCTCCCGTTGGGAGATGGGTGCCCAAATGAGTTTTTTGGCCCAGTGGGCCTTTACGGGCTTTGCGCTGGAAAACCTGACCGAGCTTTATTTTGTACTACATAGAGATGCCGATCAGTACTATTTTTACGGCGCATTCTTCACAGAAGAAGACGCGACCGACGTTGTGTTGCAGGCGGAAAAATCGGAGTTTGAGTCTTGCGACCTGGACGATTATCAGATTGTGGTCGAAATCCACAAGGTGAAGCCGAGAGTGTTCGAATACTTCGACTTTCCCAAAAGTACCGCGGTTGCTCGCTTTGAGTATGATCCGGAAGAAGATGTTTTTTTTCAAAGCGGCGGTGCGGATAATGGCTAAAAACATATCTTTTTTCCATACCACGCCACAGGTGCGCGACGGCTTGGGTGGCAGTGATTGAGCTTTATGTTCCCGGTGTGGCGGCGGTGGGTGCCTTTCTTGCGTGGCGCTCGTGGCGCGCCGGTGCAAGCTTCGAGGTTGTTGCGCGAGAGAAGCGCGATGCAACGTACTTTTACGCGGAGGGGCGACCGCGCGAGCCGATCCCGCGTAAGCGCCGACTGCTCGTTTTTGCTCGAGACGGGGGGAAATGCAAGCTCACGGGCGAACGGGTGAGTTTGAGCGGGAAGCGCTTCCCGAAGGCCCACATGGGGCACGGCGTTCCGAACAGTTACGGCGGCTCGAACTTGGCGAAAAATCTGGCCGTACAGGCGGCGCGGGCAAATCTGAGTTTGGACACAGCCATAATCGCGCCGGCTGTCCGCTACATGCAGCGCCGGCGCGAAAAAGTTTACTTTGAGAGTCGCGAGCAGATGATTCGCGACTTTTTCCCCGACTGCGAAACACTCAAGGAAGTTCATCGAGAAAGGAGCAAGAGAAGTGGTAAAAAAGCGTAAACGCTACGAGCGAATCACTGCAAGTAAGTTCACCAAAAATCTGTTGGACCTAACGCGTCAGGCGTCCGAAATGACATATAAGGAGCACGCCGCCGCGCTGGGATGTAAGCTTGCGTCCTACAATACTTACGCCGCCGGCGCTGGCACCGCGCCGCTCGATTTGCTGGGCCGGGCGCTGGTGAGCGCCTTCCCTGAGCTAGTGGTAATCGGCAGGGGAAACTTCAGGACAGAGCCGACGCGCTCACTTTCTGCCCGCCAGAAATGGGCAAACATTATCCGTCAGCATCAAGAAGCAGGAACGCTGCCGGCGGAAGTAAGGATTTACCACGCGGTCGTGCATGTGAAGAATCGCGAAACTTGCGGAGGTTCTGCGACATGAGGCGAAACGAAGCGACGATTACAAGTGGAAGCGGGACGATAGTAAGGAAAAGCGGGAAGGGCTACCGGCTTCTTGCTGAGATGTCTAAGCTTAAACGGGAAGGCTCAGACAAAAGACATGAATCCGTTTTTGCCTACCGAACCAAGCCGACGTTGACATTAATTGAGCGTACGGCCGTTTTTAGCGAAACGGAGCACCTCGATTTTTTCCGTGCGCGGATTTATTTTGTGTGGGGGGGGAAGCAGTACGAATATAAAACTTATGATTATCTTTCCACCGGCCAGCTCAAGCGCAAGGCGTTGGAATTGGTCCGGGAAGCGACGGGCGAGCAAGACGTATGAAGAGACTCAAGTCTGGCACGCCGCCGGAAATTATTATAGATTATGAATTCGTAGACGATAAAGAAGATGAACAGGCTCCGGACGCGCAAGGAGTTGGCGAAGCCTACTACTCCGCTTATTGCGCCGCTGCCGGTGAAACGGAAATAGGTGAAGAGCGTGAAGCTTGGAACCACGGTCTACACTGCCGGTCTGAATCGGAAGCTGAAAGGCTGGGCCGGAAGGCTGGGCGGAAACGCCTGCACCGGGACGCTGAAACTTTACCCGAAAAGGCCGTCATGCTTTTTCCGCGCCTTGTTTTCGGTCTTTTCACCTGGCTTGGCGACGCATCAAGCGAGGCGGCCGTTTCGCGCGCCGCGAAACGCGCTGAAGCTGCCAGATCGAGCCGGGCAAACAATCCACGCCACGACTTGCCGCCGGCGAAAACACAGCACAAGCTGAACGCACCAAATGGGAGACACAAAAAATGAAAATTGGATTAAAAGAGGCTATGGGCATTGAAACGCTGCCGACGGATTCACGCGAGGCATTGTATCTTATCCGCCGCCTGCATGACGGCGAGGACAAGCTGGCTGCCGCTGTTACCGCGTCTGGCGCAACGTCTGTTCGGGTGAAGGGACAACAGTTTCACCCGTCCGTTTTTGTTGGGATGGTCACGCTCGAAGCGGTGGAGATTGAACGCGAAATATATGCGGCGGCAGGACTGGCGTGAGATGGCTTTTCCGGTGGAAGCGCGCGCGGGCGCAATATCTCAAAATCGGCGAGCGCCCGGAGATAATCGCTGAACTGGATACGGTGAGGATACAGGCAAAGCACAAGGCTATCATTGCTGCGTCTGCGTCATGCATCCCCGTGGTGGGGGTGCTGGAGCTGTTGGGCGATCATCACCCTGCCTGGTGGGTGCTTCTTGTTGCCGTGCCGACGTTCATCTTGACGGTTGGACGCTGTGCGTGGAACAACTGGATTTACAGCCAGTTGCCGCGCCGCATGACTCGCGCGCAATGGGAAGCTTTGCCATTCAAGTCGAGCAACCCAGGCATTGTAAGTCAGCACGGGATCACGGAAGAGTCTGGATTTTACCCGCCGTTCGAATTCATGCTTGACGAACAGACTGTTTTGCGTCGCCTTCTCGGCGACCACAACAAAAAGGCGGTCGAGCGCGTGGGGCCGCGACGCTGCATTTTATACTTCAATTCCGGCTTGCCCACAAACAAGATTCGTCTACGCGCAAATGCGTTCGAGCACTCCTTGTACGGATGGCGCATTTCCTACCGCATCGAGCTGAACGGAGTGCTTGAAGCAGATTTTACTATTGAGGGCGCTGTTGCCACAGACGGGAGCGTGCAACGACGGGCGTCGACCTTGACGACTAAAGGGGAGCCGCGCGAAATAATAATAAACCGTAACGGCGATGAACCGCGAGACGGTGATTGGGGTTGAAAGGTATTGACATTCTCATCGCCCTGCCGTAAATAGATACTGATCCTTTCCTTGACTCCTCCTTGAAACGCAAAAAGCCGCTGCGGTGCAAACCGCAGCGGCTTTTTGTTGTTCTACGAAGATGCCTTATCTCCCGGCATCTTCAATCCAGACGCTCAGAATATCGCGTTGTTCCACCGGCAGGAATCCGGGAGTTTCAGCGTAACCCCGCAGCTCCATTAAATACTTCGCCGCCACCGCGTCGCGTATCTTGCTACCTTCCCCGTGCGTGGCGTACCAGTAACCCATTCGGGTGCCAACCGCGATCCCCTTTTCTATACCCACCAGCTCGCCTTCAGCCCGGATTTTCAGGGCGGCTACACCATTCCAAAAGAATGCGTAAAGATTAAAAACGCATAACCAGAAAACGATTATCCAACCGATTTTGCGAAATATTCCTCGCTCGAATCTGAAAACTCTTTTGTCCACTTGATCCTTCCTGTTTGCAATGTTATTGTATGCTTGTCTTGATTTTTATTTGCAGCCGGAGTGTTCCCGGCAGCGGGCGCAAGGAATCGGACAACTGCCGGCGCGCCACCGGGGGCGACCAGCCCGAAACGTTCGCTCCAGACGGTAAACTCGTAATCGACCGAATCCCCGGCAGAAATTGAAATCGGGAGCGTAATCTCAACGCCGGCAACAATCTGCTGCACGGTTGCGGCAGGCGTAAGTATATCCTGCCAAACAGACGCGCCAACCGGCCGGGCGGACACACCAAAGCGGACGGAATCAACGCTGCTTGTGTCGCCGGGAGTATTCCAATATTCCCAGCTCAAGCTCAGGTCAGCGGGAGGCTCGATCCGTTGCGGCGCGCCGCTTATAGCGGCGGGGCTTGCGGGGCTTTGAGCTGCCAGCGGGACCGGAAGGCACAAAAGGGCGATCAAAAATGCCGGCAAGCTCAGTCTCTGGGTTCTCAATTTTCTGTTTCCTTGTTTTGATTGTAAACTCGATCAGGTCGAGAAAGCGGCCGGGCGACTTTGTGAGATGCCCGGCGGTGACGTTCAGGACGATAATCCCGAGCAGTTGAGCCAGGTTGCGCTTGTCGCAATCGTTCGCGAAGCCAACCGGATTGGTGTGGCGGGAAATGCGCCTTGCATACTCGGCGTCGCTTTCTGCGCGCCTGCGCCAAGCAAGCCCGTCGTATTCAATACCAATTTTCAACTCCGGGTGGTAGAAGTCAAACCGGAATTGCCGCCAATCGCAGACGTAAACCTCATCTTTATCCTTGCCGCCGATGAATCCGCGCGGCAGCAAGATGTTTTCCAAAAGTACTTTTGGGGGCAGGCTTGCCATCAATTACTCCAGAAATCAATTGTTTCGCTACCACGCAGAGAAAGCGGGTAGCGTTCTTCATCCGGCCGCCACCTTTTCGCCTTCGGGCGCAGAAAGGACAGTTGCGCCCTTTCAAAGCCGGGCCACTCGACTCTGATGGCGCTGATGGCGAGAGTGGGGCTTTTTGCTGCAACTAATGCGCGCAGCCTGGCCTTGCCGGAATCATCAAAACCTGAATGCCACCAGTCGATTATGACCTTGTCGGGGGGATTGTTCAAGGGCTTGAAGTCTTCGGATTCTTCAGCCCATCCCACCCAAAAAAAAGTGATATTTTGTTGCAACGTCACATTCCTTTTTTTTGTGAATCCAACACATCGAATCTAATAAATCGCTTGCCGAAAACAAGCCTTTTTGTTACTTTCCTTTCAAATTCACGAGCAAAACAAATAAAGGCGGAAACTTGAAAAATATCTGTACAGCAATCACCGACGACGAGAATTTCGAAACAGCCCGTGTGAAATTTTACGGCCAATTTCTGGAAATGAGGATCAGACAGATGGCCGCTAATGGGCATCACGTCACAGCGGTAAGCCTGGGGGCGTATATCGGGCGGACACACCCGCAGGTAACGGAGATGCTGCGCCGCTCCGGCCTGTTGATGACTGGCGAAAAGTTCAAAGACACGCTTGCGCGAGTTCTGAGCGCGTCTGCGGCGGAGAAGCTCGCCACCCTTTAGCCTACATACGCCATCCCGCTCCCCCGGCACTGGAAGCCCTTCCGTATTTTTACGGCAGGGCTTTTTTTGCAAAAAACCTTTAAAAAAGGCTTGCACTGATGACAATATATGCTATATTGTAGCCGTGCAAGGGAAGAAGAACTCAAAAAAGGAAAGAAAAATGAAAGAAAGAACTGCAACCCTGACAGCAAAAACAAAAGGTGGAAAAGAATTCTCCGTCGTGGTCACGACCGAGAACGGCTACTACAAGGGCGCAATCGAAGGCCACCGCGCAACCTTGACTCGGCAGGCCGGGCATTTTTGTGTAGCACTCTCACGGGGCGTTGTTTTTTCCCTTATGGGGGTCAAGGTTGCGCAGGAAACGTCTTTCATAAAACTCACATCGTCATGGCAGGACGTGGTGGGCAAGTGGGAGGACGAAGACAGAAAGTTCGTTGCGCCCGAGCCTACCGGTTTCACGCACAGAGAAGGCTGCGACGCAGCCTCAACGTATCGATTCGAATTTCCAGAGCAGCCGGAAATCATGGACGCAGTCAAGAAAGAACGCCGGGCTTCAGCTGGGCGTTTGGGCGACCTGATCGGCAAAAACTACAAGGAGCTGGTCGCCGGGCTGGCTTATGAAAAAAGAGCCGGAGACGGAAGCAGCTACTATTCGCACGTTTTCGGGGAAGCAGCCGCGCGCGAACTTTACCGGCGTGCGCTGAAGCTGCAAAGAGAAATTGACGCAGCTAAGGAAAGCAAAAAAATCGCAGCAAAACGCGCAATCGAAGAAAAATACGAAGAAGCATCCAGAACGGACAAGGCCGTACTGCTCTACAAGGGGATGGATGATTGCGACGGCTCTGTTGACGACTGCTCGTTCGATAGCATTCACGTTTTTGCAATGCCGGACGGGACGGAAAGAACCGAACGTCATCATTGCCACTAATGGGAAGGAAACAAAGTGTGCCCCGTCCAGTTTTGCGCTATCACGGGGGAAAACGGTTCTTTGAAGGAGTTTGATATGGAACACACTATTGAGTTCGAAAATTTAATCCGCGACAGGTTGGGGCAGCAAATAAGGGGCTTTTTTCACGCCAAGTCCGGTTTCTCTCTCGCCGACCTGCTCTCCGGCGCAGCGGCGGAAAAGGCGGAGATTCGCCGACTGGAAGACGACGGGGACCTTTCATTTCTGAGCGATGCACAGTTTAATGAACTTTGCGTCGAAATGGAAATTGAAAACAGCCGGATGCGCGCGTGAGGGTGTTGGATTTGTTCGCCGGCATTGGCGGTTTTTCGCTCGGCCTTGAGCGGGCCGGGATGCAGACACTCGGATTTTGCGAGATAGAGCCGTTTTGCCGGAAAATACTGAAAAAGCACTGGCCGACAGTGCCAATTTTTGAGGACATAACAACCTTGAGCGGGGATGAGATTGATGAGAAATGTGGAACAATTGACCTTGTTTGCGGAGGATTCCCCTGCCAACCTTATAGTGTGGCCGGGAAGCGAGGAGGCGAAGCAGATGACCGTGCTCTCTGGCCGGAAATGTTCCGCGTTGTCAAGGAAGTCGGGCCTCGTTGGGTCGTTGGTGAAAATGTGCCTGGCTTCGTCAGTCTGGGCCTCGACGGCGCGATTTCTGACCTGGAAAATATCGGCTACACCGTCGAGACGCTTGATGTTCCGGCTTGTGCCGTTGATGCCCCGCACAGGCGGAGCCGGCTCTGGATTGTGGCACACTCCGAGAGCCAACGACGCGAAGAAAAGATGGAAAGTGGCAGCAGACCACCGAAACGGCCTGCCAGCGCAGGTTGTCCATCCGTCGTTGTGGCCGACGCCAGCGTTTCGAGACGGCACGAGCCGATGGGCGCAGGGGAAACGATATTGGAAGAAGGAACGCTCAAACGATTTGCCGGACGCGGTAGCGGCCTTCAATCTCATCCCGACACCAGCGGCACAGGATGCAAAAAACGCGACTTTCCCGCCGAGCCAGAAAAGGCGATGTTCACTTCCGGGTTATCTCATGCGATGCAGAGAAGAAGGGGAGCTGAACCCGGACTGGGTGGAGGCCCTGATGGGCTTCCCTCGGGGATGGACGAACTTGACGGATACCGAGAGAAATGGAGAAACGGGGAGTGGGAGACCGGAATTCCCCGAACAAAAAAAGGAGTAAAAAACAGAAATGCCCGGCTGAAGGCGCTGGGCAACGCGGTGGTGCCGCAGGTGGTTTACGAGATAGGCAGGATGATTCTTGCCGCTGACGTCTGCGAGCGATGAAGTAGAGTATTAAAATCTCGGCACGGGGCAAGCCCTTGAGCCTATAAGAACAAAATTGTTCCTGTAGGCTCAAGGGCTTTTTTTTTGCATGGGTGACTCCTGAATTCTTTTGCAAAAAACGATATTTTTGCCTTGAAATGGATATGGCGCAAAAAAAAAGAAGCGTTGGGCGGCCTCCGAAAATAGCGTCGGCCCGAGCGCTCGCGAAAATTGTTGACTCCTACCTGGAAGAGTGCAAGGCGAGTAGTCGCCCCGTGACCGTGACGGGGTTGGCAATTGCACTGGGCGTGTCGCTTGACACACTTTGGCGCTGGGAAAAGAAGCCTGAATTTTCTGAAATTATAAAAAGAGCGAAAACCGCAGCGGCGCATTATCACGAAATGCGGTTGTTTCAAGCGGGCAGCGGTGGCAGTATTTTTTGGCTGAAGGCAAACGCCGGTTGGGCAGACCGGCTGGAGATTGACACAAATGGAGACCTTGAGCGCATCGCGAAACAGCTCGGTTTCGACGATCCTGAACAGCTTGCATCCGCAATCGCGAGCGGCCTTATTGCAAAAGGTGGCGGCGAAGATGCCAGATGCGATACAGGAAGCGGAGAAGCGCCGGAAAACTGAAAGTTGGGATTTTCCTGGCTGGCTGGTTGAAAACCTGAGAGTGAAGCGCGGCGGCGTAGTAACTCCCTACAACTTCAAAGGCTTTGAGCCATACCGGGAAATCGCCGCAAATCTCCACAGGTGGCGTGAACTGTGGGTGCTGAAAGGCACCCAGATTGGGTTCTCGACCATGATGCTGGGCTGGGCGCTGTACTTGGTGCATTGGCGCGGTCTCGATGTTGGCTACGCGCTGCCAGACAAGACGCTCACGAAACCTTTCATGCGAACGCGTTTTTTGAGCGAGCAGGTGAATTCGAATCCAGCGCTGAGTAAGGTTTACACCGCGAACTACGCGGACATGCTTCTCACAACCGGCGCTCACTTCCTGTATTTGCTTGGCGCGAATGTTCTGAGCGACCAGATTTCGCGGCCGATGGACGCCATCTTGTTGGACGAAGTCACTATAGTAAAACCGGACGCAATTGAAAAAATGCGCGAACGACTGCACCAATCAGACTTTGGCCAGAAAATGGGCTTCGCCCGTGAAATTTATCCAGGTGGGCCGGCGGATAGCGGCTACAAGGCGGGCACGCAAACACGCTTCCTTGTCACTTGCTCGAACTGCGGCTTTGAGCATTGCATTGAAGATGAGATTTTTAAGGACTCCGAAAACAAGCTTCCGTCGCCTCGCGCGTTTCAGGTTCGATCCGGTGACTGGCAGCATGTGTGTGTCCGCTGCGAAGCTCCATACCAGCCGCACCTTGCAGGGCGCTGGGTCGATACCTTCCCCGAGCGGGAAGTAAAGAGCTACCGGGTGCCGCAAGTGATATTTTCCGGCAGGCTTTCAAGCGTGATGGAGGAGTGGCGGCGCAGCATCTCCTCGCGATCACACAGGGCAAATTTTCACGCTTCAGCGCTCGCAATCCCGGACGCCGGCGACCTTCAGGCATTGAGCAGGGCGGATTTTTCGCGCGTTGTTCGGCAGTACAGCATGGAGCGCAGGCAGGATTGGACGGTTGCCGGCATCGATGTTGGTAACACATATCACGCAATTTTTGCAAAATATGCAGAGGGTGAGAACGCCCTGCAAGTTGTTTGGACGGAAGAAATTCACAGCGACCAATTCCGGGAAAAAATTGCGGAAATTATCGATACGCTCGGCGTGGCGGCGCTCGTGATAGACGGGATGCCACTCACAGACACGGCGCGCTGGCTGGCGTACCAATACCCGGATATAGTGCATTTGAACTGGTACAGGCAGGGCGTGCGAGACGAGCTGGCGGAAGTTGAAGCTTTCGGGCCGGACGCTCAAAACTTCAAAAAAGTGTCGCAAGACCGGGAAACAGCGCTTGAATCCTACGTCGAAGCGATCAAAGCAAAAACACCTTCCGTAATTTTTCCGCGAGAAGTAGTTCAAGATGGGCGAGTCGTTGACTTTTACAATTCCCGCCTATATGAGCACCACCTCGTCGGATCACAACGCGAGGAAGTTGAGAGTGCAAGACTGGGAAAGAAGGTGCTGCGGTACCGCCGAGCGGTCGAAAATCACTTCTTCCATGCGGGCGTTTATATGCTTACGGCGCTCCGGGCCTACATCACAAATCAAAGCAGCTTTGTCGGGGCAATCCCGGCAGCAAGGGAAATACGCTGAAAAATCTTCTTTTTGGTTGGCTGCGCCAGCTCGCAGCCCCGAAAAAAATCCCAAGCGAGCAGCCGAGCGGCCTACCGGCGCGTGGCCGCTCGTCACGGGAGCCGCGCGAAACATTTTTCGGGAACGCGGGCAAATACTCTTCAGAATATTTGCGCGATGTTGATCCAGATTTTCCGCTCGACCTGGTGGAGTTTTTGCGGCTTGCGTCTATAGTCAATCCTGAGCTTTCGCACGCAGCAACGAACATCATTGCCCTGGCAAACTCGGGGCACCGGGTTGAAATCATCGGATCAGACGCGGCGACCGAAGCGGCAACCGAGCGCCTGAATGCGCTTTCTGAGAGAATTTTGAGCCGCGCGGCAGGTTTGGACGGGCTGATTCGGGCTTATATTCGCCAGATACTTTTGGGCGGCGCTGTGTCGAGTGAGGACGTTTTGCATCGAAGCCTTGACGGCGTTGAGCGCTGCGTTTTAGTGCCAGCCCGGAGAATCCGTTTCCGTTTTGATAAAAAAAGCGGGAATTATCTACCGCAGCAAGAACTGGAAAATGGCGACCTTGTTGAGCTTTCCCCTGTCACTTACCGCTATTTTGCCTACCAATCTACCGAAGAATCTCCTTACGGCATCCCTGCTTTTGCTGCCGCGATTGAGCCGATTCTGCGCAACCGAGATGTTTGGGAAAATCTCAAATTTGTGGTGAAAAAATTCGGGTTGCTTGGCTTCGTTGATGCAGCCTTAAAGCCACCTCCTCGCTCGCCGGGCGAGCTTGACCCTGCGTATAAACAGCGGGCGCAGACGCATCTGGACAACACAGCGGATGCCCTTGCCGACAACTTCAAGCAAGGAATGTTGACGCATTACGACGATCTGACAATCGAACACAACGACGTGACTGCCGGCGCGGAAGGGTGGCAGCAGGTGACGGACTTTATCGGTCAGGCGACCGCAAGTGGCATGGGCGTGCCGGCGGATATGATCGGCATGGCGATTCGCAGCACAGAAACGTTTGCGAACGTGACGCACACGCTCCTCGTCCGGGTCGCGAACGAAATACGAACGCTTGTCCAGCGTCGAATTACCAGAACTTACCATCTCGACCTGTGGTTGGGAAGCGTTCCAGCGGAAAGCGTTGCGTTCTGCTTCGACGCGAATCCTCCGCGCGATCCACAATCAGACGCGATGGCGAAAGAAACACAGACGCGCACTATCTTTGAAAAGCTGCGCGGCGGGATGATTTCACCGGAGCAGGCCGCGCAAGAAGCTGGGTACGATGAATATTTCGACGAGGGCAAGGCTTACGGCGACGATGCGAGCCGCAGGGAAGGCGAGAAGCAAACGAGAAAAATTTTGCGCTTCGACGATGGAGCCAGACAATACCGCTTTGTTCGCCCAAGTCTCGGAAAAATAGAACTCAATCGCCCCAGCGACACGGCGGTTGCTGCGGCAATCTCACGCTTCCAGGCGGACTATATCGGGCAGGTTGAGCCGGAATTGGCGGCGAGCCTGGCGGCGGCAATGGAAAAGGTGCGGCAAAAACTCCTAAACAGTGAGAAGATTCTGGACGCCGAGCAGTTCGGCCGGACAATGTTTCACGAGATTGCCACCGTCTTGAATTTCTGGTTTGAGCCGGAAACTCGCAGGGCAAAAATAATCACGCAAGTGCGTCGAGCCTACGACTATTACCGCTTGAGTGACTTGGCGGCTTATAGTATTGCGCCGGATGTGGAGTTTTCGCTCGATCCGATTGACTATCGTGCGCGCGAATTCGCGGCAACGTTGGATCGGTTTTACCTCGGCAAATACATTGAGAATCCCCGGACTGAGCGCAGCATTATGGCTTTTCTGAAGGCTGAGTATCTTGCGAACAACGACGGACTTTTTGGCCGGGGCAATGCGGAAAACATTGAGAAGTTTATCAAGCTTGCGGTTGATCGTATTCGCCCTCTTCAGAAATTCGAAGCCGAGCGAATCATAAACACGAGCGTTCAGCGCATTCGCAATTGGGCGAATACCCTACAGCTCAGCCAGGCAGGTGTGAAGATAGCACGGATCTGGAACGCCAGCCCGGAGACGGATATTTGTAAATATATGGTCAACACGGTGAAATTTTTAGTTGTCGGGCAGGCTGCGGCTGCGGTGGAAGAAATGGCCAGCTTGACGCCGCAGGATTTTGCGGCGAGGCTGAAGCCGCTCAAACCTGCGGACATTGAAAGCGTCGGGATCGAGACCGCAACGCGCAGGGGATACGGCGCGCCGCCCTATCACCCGAACTGTCACAGCCGGTTATTGGCAACGGATAAAGAGAAATTGTCGCGGCCGGACACGGTCGCGCAGGCTTACGCACTTTTAAATCGAAGGTGGCTCGCACATGGCGAATAAAGAAAACTGGCGGGAATGCCTGCCGGATGGCATGACAATAAGCGGGGATGGGGCCGACGGGCTGCTTTCCTATTCGCTCCGGGGCGCTGGGCCGGACGCTTCCTGCATCTCGGAAATCGGCGACTTTCTTGAAGCCGCGCCGGATGCGGGTGAAAGCTTTGTGCTGAATTCTTCCCGATCAGACGAGCGCTATATTTACAACGCATTTCGCGCAATTTCTGCCCGCTATCTCGGCGCTCCCGGCGGCCATTTGGATTTTTCCGGCACAGGCGTGCTGAAAAAGGCGCTGCCGCTCTTTTTACCCAAAAAACTCGGAGGCGCACGTCTTGATCATCTGAAGTTTGTTCGGAATCACAGCCGAAACATCTCCGATACTTTGGGAATCATCACACAGGCAAAGCATGGCGGGAAAGCTGAAGGCGGCAGCAGAGGGATCAACGTTGAAACGCGAATTGCGTTGGCGCTTCATCCCGAAATAGCCGTGGGGCTTGCAGACGAGCCACCGCTATATGACAACGTTTCTATAATGTTTACGGGCCGGTGGAAAAAGTCGCATCCGGATATGGGTTGGGAGTTTTGGGTTAACCTGGGCAATGAAATCGACGGCGAAATTGTGCGGGTGATTATGACGGAAATAACGGGAGTCCATCACCTCGGCCTCGTAGACGCCGGCGCTGACGAACATGCCAAGTCGATAAAAAGCCTGCAATCAAATGTTTTTCAATCTACAAAAAGACCAAACAAAGGGAATGCAATGGAAAATTTCACACTCGAATTGACGCCGGCAGAGTCTGCTGCAATTGCTGCACAGCTCGGTGATGGCGTCGATGAAGTGACTGCCGCCACGGTTGGCGCTCGACTCACGGAGCTGACCGGGAAGCTGGACGCTGCGACGCAAAAACTCGCGGAGCTGAAGGGCAAGGCGGCGCTTTACGATGCTGCCCTTGAGGCCGAGCGGGAAGAAACGAAGGCGGCGTACCTGAAAACGACCAAAAAGCCGGTTGACGCAATGTTGACCGCGTTTGAAACGATGGACGTGAAGGCTCTCCGGGAAATGCGAAACATGTACGCAGGCGAACTGAACACCGAAATGCCTGCAACCTGCACGAAATGCGGCACGGGCGAGCACATTCAACGCAGAAGCTCGCAGGACAACCCACAGCCAGACAATCAAAAAAACAACGGCCGCCACGCACCGGCGTCGGCCTTCACGGTGTAAAATGAGGGAAAAATGAGCTACGACAACATTTCATACGAGGGAATTGGCGGAGCAATCACCTTTACAGTTAAAACTGATGGGACGCTCACAACCGCCGACATTGGCAAAAATGTAACGGTGAACGCAAATAGCGAATTAATTCTAACGATCAACGCATCGTCCGTTTTGGGTACGCTCCGTCAGCTAGTGGGTGACCTCGCAACTGTGGAGATGGGCGGCTTCCAACTCTACAACTACAACGCGTCAGCGGGTGAGTTTGGCGCTGGCGGTCTCTACTCAATCGAGGGAGCATCGAGCGGCAAGATCAGAATCTCGGCGGGTGGCACTGGGCCACTCTATTACTGCGTAAATTCTGACCCTGCGGCAGACACCGCGTGGCTTGTGCCTGCATAACTTCAAACTGCGCCAGCAAAAAAAACAATACAGAACAGCAAAAGGATTTTAGAAAAATGAAAACGATCACATTGCAGCAATTGCAAGCGGCATTGAGCAACGCAGGGCTGGCGCTGGGAAGTCTTAACCCTGTTCCGCCAAGCGTCAGGCTCGGCGCTTTTCCAAAAATCGATACCCGCGAATACTTCGAGGCTCGCGACGCGGCAAAGCGCGAAAAGCAGGCGCTGAGCTTCGACGACTGGCTTGCCCAGCACCCGAAAAACCGAGATGAAGATGCCGAAACGGGCCTTGACGCCTTCGAGCGGCAATTGAACGCGCACGGAATTATTGTGCGTGGGCTGAATGCCGTTTCGCTCGATCAGTTTTACACCGATCCGAGCAGCAACGTGCTGTTCCCCAACTTCGTCAATCGCAACATTCAAATCGGGCGACTGCTCGGGAAATGGCGGGTCATGCTCCCAGACCTGGTGTCGAGAACGGTCGGTATCGATTCCGGCGTCTATCAGGCCACGGTTGCCGACATGACGGGCGACTTCTCCCGTTTCCCGGTGGGTGAAAAGGGCGAGTTTCCGCGAATCGACCTGACCACCGCAGACAAGACGATTTCTCTGTTTAAGCGCGGTTTTAAAGTCGAAGCGAGCTATGAATTTCTGAGCCGCCTGCGGGCCGACAAAATTGGCGCGCTCATGCAGCTTGTTGGTCAGCAGTTGGAGCGCGACGAGGTCGCGGATTGCCTCGACGTGATCGTAAACGGTAATACCGGAAACAGCAACAGCGCGACAAGTTACGCGTTGACGACTTTCAACTACGACAACTTTTACAGTTTCCTTGCTGAGCTGACCGACTACCCGCCAGACGTTTTTGTCACGGACAAGGCAGGCTGGAAGGCGGTCGGCACAGACACCGACTTGAAGCAGCATAGCGTCGGCAACACGATGAAGGAAACCGGAACGCCGCTCAATCCTTTCGGCACGCCGGTGAAAATGGCGATCGATAACGGCGCAACTTTTACCAACAAGATTCTGGCCGTTTACAGGCCGATGACGGTTGAGCACATCGTTGAAAACGGGGCGAGCCTGGTCGAATTCGACACAATCATCAATCGCCAGTTCCGGGAAATTGTTGTTTCTGATACATTTGGCTTCGCGCGCGAAATCGCAGACGCAGCGACGGTTTGGGATTACTCGTAAGCGGCGGCTTCGGTCACTAAACTTAAAATTGGGATTCTTTAAATGGCTAAAAAAGTAAAAAGGATCCGCGTGCGACTGATCGGCAAAATGGCCGACGGCAAACGCGGGTTGATCGACCCGGCAAATGGCGCGACAATCTCGGCAGCGAAATATCCTGCCGGGATGGATTGCATTGAAGTGGATGAAACTTCTTTTGTCAGAGCTATGCTTAAAAATGACATTTTGGAAGAAGTGGCAGAGGTGAAGGCGGCAGCTCCCACGAAGGATAAATAATCTTGGCGACCTTGACGACATTGACACTTGTCCGGGATACCGGGAACCTACCGGCGGCGGTTGACGATGGGCAGCTACAGCCGCACATAAACACCGCTTCCCTGCAAATCGAGGCCGCGACAGGCGAAGCCGATTACGCCGCTGCTGTGGCGGAAATCGGCGGATCGCCTACGTTAAAAACGCGGCAATTGCAGGTTGCGGAAACGAATCTAGCTTTGGCTTATTCGCTGCCGGCGCTGGCAACAGCAATGGAAAACGGCGATCCGGCGGAAGGCGCTGCCGGAATTTACGGGCAGGAATCGATGGGCGACACGGTTGTAAGCTTCCTCAAGCCGGCGGAAGTGAAAACGCTGACGGCTGGGTACATGGCCATTGCAAACGGCCTGATTGCCGGCGCGCTCGGTGGCTTTTCTTCTCCTGTGCCAAAGTTGGTGCGGGGAAGGGAAAACGACGGCACCACGTTGGACGATAATGCCTAGCACTACTGTTGTTTACGATCTGCGATTTGATACTGCTTTTGCGCGCAGAATCCCGGAGCGGCTGGCGCGTCAGGCCGAGCTGGCGATTCGTCGACGCACGGCATTGGTGGAAGCAAAGGCGGTCAAGTATGCGCCGGAAGATACCAGTAACCTCCACAACAGTGCGACCAGCAAAGTGAAGGGCCGTGGGCTGAATACAACCGGCTCCGTTCGTTTCACTGCGCCTTACGGTCGCTTTGTTCACGAGGGCACGGGAATTTACGGGCCGACCAAAAAGGCCTACACGATCCGGCCCAAAAAAAAGAAGGCGCTCAGGTTCAAAATCGGTGGGCGCTGGGTGTTCGCAAAAAAAGTGACGATTAAGGGCATGGCTGGGCGGCCGTTTTTGCGCCGGGCTATGCAGGAAGAAGCCCCGAAACTCTTCAAGGATATTTTCGGATGATCGAATTTGCCGAAGCCGTTCATCTGGCGCTTGAAGATGCTGCGCAGCCGGGCGGTCGCCTTGCCGGTGAAAATGTTTATCTTGGCCTTGAAACTGAGATGAACGACACGGGCATTGCGGTCGATTTTGGCTCCGTGCAATTTGAAGCTGGCGAGAATAATTATGCATACGGTACAGCGTCCGCAACAATTTTGATTGCGGGGCGGGTTGGGCGACGTTCGACAACGAGCCATTCGGCCAACATCCTTGCAGTGGGTGTTCGCGCTCGGCAGGTTTTGGATTATCTTCTTGGGAACAAAACGCTTATTTCCCCGACCTACGCTGGCGGTTTTTTGAACAAAGCCGGGCGGCTCGAAATTAAGAGCATGAACGTGATAGAATCACGAGAAATTCAGAAAGGTAAATATTGCGTTGTTGAGATTCCCGTTTCCGGTGGCGTGATAATTCGCGCCGGCGATATGCACACAATTTGAGGCTGAGATGGCGAAGAACAAAAAAGCAAGTGACGGGGCAAAGGCTAAGGTTTTTTTGAAGTTTCCGGGACTGCCTGCCTACGGGCAACGCGCCGTCAAACTCGCAGACGGCACGACCTACACTCTTTTTATCAATATTTTGACTCCAATCGATCCTGCGCATTTTGACGAGTTGCGGCGGATTGAGCCGAACATTAAAAAAACTGAGGAATAAAGATGCCTTCACCAACAACAAAGCACGTCACTCGAGTCGGCGCGGCGAACCTGAAGATGGACGCGGTCGGCGGAGATTTTTCCAGTCCGACGGATTTAGGCACCACTCACCCGGACGGCGTAACTTTCACGCTTGAAGGCGAAGAATTGGAGGTCATGTCGGGCGTCACGCTCGGGCCTGCGGATATTTTCAACGTCGCGAAGCGCCTGACAGTTGAAACGATGATACTTGAGCATAGCGTTGCTGCGCTGGCTCGAGCTTTCGGGCAGGACGCAAGCGATGTGGTTGATACGGCCGGAACGCCGAACCAAGAGCAGGTGGCTTTCAAAACGACATTCCGGGGCTGGGCTTACTATGCTTTGGAAATCAAGGTGCCGCAACCGGACGATTTAACCCTGTTTGATCATTACCGGATATACCGGGCAGCGCTGCTCCCCAAGTTTGAGCAAAGCATCACAGTCAAGGGGGAGCGCTACTTGGGTGTGCAGTTCAAGGCAACGCAAGACCCGGCCAATTCGAACGAATTTGGGTACTGTCGCAGCGAATACTAAAAAAAGGAAAGCGCCATGCATCGAAAAAGTTACCAGGTTGAAGTTGACGGTAAAGAGTTGGAATTCGTCCAGCAGCAGCTCAACGTAAGACAGCAGACCCACGTTTTGCGCCTTTTCGGGAAAATCGGGATTTCCGATTTATTGGAGGGCCGCCTGAGCATTGAAAAACTCGTTACTGGCCTTACCGAAAAAGAGCTACTGACTGAATTTCTGGCGGTGATATTGACCGACAAGTATGGATTTTATGCAGGCTGGGAAGAGCGGCAGCAAGCGATGGAGTGGATGCTGGGCGACCAGCTCGCGGAGGTTATAACTGATTTTTTGCTCTGCAACGGCGGGTGGGTGAAGAAATTCGCAGACTCGCTGGGAATCGGGAAGATGTGGGATCGGGCGGCAGAGAAAGTGGCGAAAAACGACTCTCCGCAGGTGATTACGGGCGCACTCTCGAAATGATGGTTCTTGACGTTGCCGACGGGAAACCCGAGCGGTTGGCGTCAATTTACGGCATGGAAATGCCGTTTTTTTTGCGATTTTACGACGATGCACTGAAGCGACGGCGGAATGATATACGCTTTCAGGCTGCGCTGCACGGCGCAAAGCTTGACGAGCCAGAAAAAAAGAGTTCAGCGGCGATGATGGGGTTGGCAAGCAGGGGTTTTTCAATAGAAATGGTGAAGGTATCGGAAGAAGAAAAAGCGCGACGGCGCGCACTGGCAGAAAATGGCAATCGTTGAACAAATAGTCGGCCATCTTCAGTTACGAGGAGGCCAGCAATTTTCACGCGAAATAAAAACTCGGTTGGACGCAGCCAGACAGCGTTTTAGTGGTTTGCAGGCAAGCATTGCGGGGTTTGGTGCCGTATCCGGTTTCCGTGTGCTGAATGAAGCAGCAAACGAGGTGGAAACTGCGACGCGAAAACTCGGGGCAATTGCCCGCATTACCGGGACGGATATTGCCTTTTTGCAAGATACTGCTGCGTCTGCTGCTGGAAACTTGAAGCTTTCGAAGGCAGAGGCGGCAGAGTTCACGATTGCGCTTGCCAAGCTCACGAATAAGGCCGGGGATGTTGAAAAAACGGGCGTGGCGATCCGGCGCCTGCTTGATATTGCCGGCGCAATGGGGCTTGATGCACAACAGGCTTTACAGTCAATCCAACAGGCAATTATTGGTATCGACGAGGGCACAGACAAGCTTTTCAATAAAAATCCGAGCGAGATTTACAAGGAGTACGCGAAACAGGTTGGTATCTCGGTCGCCAAAATGGATGATGCGCAGAAGGCGCAAGCCCTGCTCAATGAGGTCATGGTTGTTGGCGGCAAGGTGACGGGAGAATATGGCCGGTTTCTCGGTTCGGCCAGGGGCGAGCAAGCAACGATGGCAAAGGAAGCCAGGCAGGCTGCCGCCGCTATCGGTGTCCTCGTGCAGGACATGATCCGCCCGGCGGTGAAGCGCATTACCGAACTGGCGAAATGGCTATCGACCACAAGCGACAACACGCGGGCTTGGGTTGCAGCGCTCGGGGCTGGTGCCGTCGTCTTAAAAGTATTTGGCGGAGCGCTTTCCGCGCTGCTGCCTGCACTCGGGCCGGCAGGCTGGATTGCTATCGGACTTGGCGCGGTAATATCGCTGTTTTTTGCCTTCAGGAAAGAAGTACAGGGATCGACAGCCGCCATCGAGGGGCTTGCGGACACGAGCAAGCGCTTGCAGCAGGCTCCGCTCGCCGAACAGCTCAAAAAAATCAACGACGAACTGAAAACGCTGCGGAGTGTTGATAAATTCAAGGGCGACGACAAACAACCGCTGCGCAGCCTGCGCTCACGCTTCAACGCCGAAACAGACCTGCATCGCGAGCATCTTGAGCGAATCAGGGAAGTTTACGGCGACAACATCCCGAAACGGATTGAGCAACTCGAACAGGAAAAGGCTCGAATTGTTGCGGCAATCGAGCGGCAGGGAAAAAAGAAAGTCGCGGTCGAAACTGCGGTTGACGAAAAAGCGCTCGCAGAGCAAAAGAAGCGCGAAGAGAACCGCCTGCGCTTCGAATTCGAAGTTGGTGAGATTTCTGCGCAGCAATACTTAGACTACCTCGCCCGGCGCAAAAAGGATTTTGAAGATTGGTCGAACGACTGGCTTTCCCTGCACAGGGAGCTAACCGATATTGAAGCCGAGATTGCTGCGCAGCGCGGGCCTTCACTGGCCGAGCGATTGGCGGCGGAAATCGACGCAGGGGTTGAATCAATCCGGGAAGCAGGCGAGCGCTGGGCAGAAGAGGCGCAGCGGGCAAATGACTTGATGATGGAAAAGGCTCGACAACAAAAAGCAACGCTTGAAGAATGGACGGGCGTGGTCACGAATTCGATCATGGCGGCGTATCAAGATGCGCGCACGTCAATTGGCGGTTTTTTCAAGCAAATAATGACCGATATTCTCGATCACCTCGCGCAGAAGTTTTTCGCAGCTCGGGTGGCGGCAATACTGGACAACCTGATTTTCGGTTTCAATCCGGCGGTGGCGGCAAAAAACCTTGCAGGGCTTGCGGCGGGATTTGCGGCGCTTCAGGCGCTTCGCGCGAAAATTGGCAGCGGCGTAACACCAACCGGGGGGCCGGATGCAAACGGCGTGCGCACAAATGTAAGGCCGGGGGCAACTGCTGGCGCAGCGAATGCCAACGCTCAATCTCCCGAGCCGCAGATTATCATTCAGGCCATTTCTCCGCTCGCTGATCGGCGTTCACAAATAAATATGGCGGAAAACGTTTTGAGACCAGCCTTGCGGCGGGAGCGCGCTCGGCGCGGCTTCGCCCTTCCGGTGGGCGGTGTCGCTTGAAAACTTGGGCTGACTCCGCATCTGAGCGAATCCAAGATTTAGACGCGAAGGCTACAATTGCTTTCCGGATTGAGTTGCTCGAGCAGTGGGGCGGTGCTGTTGTCGCGGTCGATTCCGGCACGCAAATAAAAGTTGCCGGCGACGCGACGGGCCTTTTTGAAGACGACGATAGCCTTGTTTTGCTTACAACGGATTTTTCCGGCAGCGAACAAATTACGAGCGCGCCGAGCTATGCGGCCGGGCCGGACGAAACGACAATTGTCTGTAGCGGCGCAGCGTTCACGGCGGAACTGCTCGGCTTAAATATAGCCCGCCTGCATTTCATTTCGCTCGATGATATTGAAGAAATTTCGCCGGTGACGTACCAGACCGAGGCTGACGCCTTCGGTTCTGCTCTTGCCGGTGAAATTATTTTAAGCTTTAATAATGACGCAGGCGCTTATTCATCCGCAAGCGGCGACGGGATTTTCGACGCAGGGCGCATTGTATTTATTCGAGTTTACGCGGGCTGGCGTGGCTCGAATGATCGTTTGCTTGTTTTTGGCGGTGTCGCAGACCGGACGCAACTCCAAGTATCTCCAACCCTGTTGAATGTGGGCGTGGCCTTTTATTGCCACTTGCGCGAGTTGGAGAGATACCCTGCGTGGCAAATAGCCGATCCCGGCGCTGCCCTGCTTCTTGCCCGCGGCTTCACTATTCAGGGTGCCGGCGTAAACTCCGCAATCCCGGATGCGCTCCACCGACTTACCTATAACTTCCCCGGACGTGACCCACTTTCCCGGCTCGAAGTGGTCGAACTTTCGCAAGATACGCCTCCGGGCTATCGCGTACTGCGGTATCGCCCACCAGATAATTTTTCCTACGATTACGGCTCTTGGTCTGCCGTCACGGCAGGAACGGACGACGTGACATTGACGGGCGCAGCGGGCCACACGCTCAAGTTTAACGCGCCGTCGAGCTACCCACTCGACGGCTTGGGCATTTTCCTTTTTGTGGATTTTGACGGATCGCGCCCCGTTGTTGCGGAGCGCGGCAAGGCGACGCTCCGACTCGGCTCGGGGCCAACACGCGAATTGATCCATGCCTTCGAGGGCGTCATCCACCACGACGGCGCGACATACAGCGACATCACATTCGACACGGTCAACAACTACGGCACGAGCGCCGTGCTGTTTGATAGTGCCGGGGATTCCGTTTACATTTTTGATCGCGAGAAATTCCCCGGCATTCTTTTTACGCTCGCATCTACCCTTGTGGCGAGCGTAACGGTTGAATATTCACAAGGATTTGGAGCTTGGGCTGCGCTCACGCACACAGACGAAACAGCCGAGCTTTCGCAAGGGGGGCGGATGTTTTGGGATTTGCCGCAGGATTGGACGGCCACCGACTTTGATTTTGGCGGCAGCATCGGGGAAATCAGTGATATTTTCATCGTCCGTCTCACGCTTTCGAGTTATACGAGCGGTTCGGCCAGCGCTTCGAATCTATCGCGAACACTCCGGGCCACAGATGAGGATGGTTTTTACATCGACATGCACGCCAACATGCGGGAAGTCGGACGCGAGTCTTTTGAGCTTGACATTATTGGCCAAACCGCCACATCCGGGGCCGTAAGCGCAGGGACGTGGCCAGCTTCGCTGCCCCTGGAAGAGGTCATGGCGCGCCTCTTCGACACGGCTGGCTATGGCTCCGCCGATCGGGCCGTTGATGCCGGCTCGGTTTCGCTTGCGGCTTCGGGCGTGGCGGTTTTTGGTCAAATGCCGTACACAGGGTACAGAAAAAAGGTGTCGGCGATAGCCGTTGACGACTCGACCACGCCAGACACGATTTACTTGGGCGTTGGCGACGAAGTTTGGAAGGGCACGGAAGAATCGAGCTTTTCGCTCGTCGGGAAGCTGACAGGCTGGGATGAGTACGAACTTGAGATTATCCGCCTCGTCGTCGACGGGAACGGGTACTTGCAGGGCGTGGCGGTCAAGCGCTACGACCGCATCATTCACGATACCGGGGAGGCCGGTCGGCGCGCGCCTGCGGTCGTTTTCCGCTCGACGAACGGCACCAGCATAACGGAAGAAAACCGGCTCGAGACGGCTGGCAACGATCCGATGCTTTTTGACGGCCGGGCTACGCTGTATCCGATGGATCAGGCAGCGGACACATCCTACATTGCAGGGAAGAGTGGCGTTTTCAACTACGGGGAAAATGTTTCTATCCCCTTCCCGCAATACTTCAGGGCAGTTGGCGGCGACGTGCGGACATACAAGAATCAAGGCCTGCTGAGTACGGCGGCAAATGCAAACAATCTTGAAGATGCTGCGATTCGGCAGACGGGTTGGTATTTTTGCAGTGCCGGCAGCGACTTTTTGGCCGTCCGTGTAAATCACGGCACCTTGGGCTGCTTGGAGTGGTTTGAAGGCAATGACGAATGGGTTGGAATACGCTGGACAACGGGAGACATAGACGTTGTCACTTTTGACCACACGGGAACGGTGACGCAGCACAACAGCATCGTTCTTTTGGGAGAAACAACACAGTTTACGTGCAGTTGCGTTGAGGATGATGCGACTGTGTGGGCAGGAGCGTTGCAGTTCAATTACACGCTCAATTCCCAAGCCCATGGCCAGCTTTTCAAGATTACGGCGAACGGCATAGTAACCCTGCTTTGGGACTTTGCTGGATTAAACACGGTCGAAGCAAATCAAAGTTTATCTGGCGCACAAACGGGGGCATGCATAACCGATCTTTGCTATAACGCCACGGAAGACACGCTGCACGGGTGTGTTTTTGACCGGGCAACGCTCGGGTATCACTGGTTTGTTTATGATATTTTACTTGGGCGGATGTACAGCCGGCAGGCGCTCGTTTCCGGCGATTTCGACGAAGGGATGCAGCTAAAAGGCTTCTGTGAAGGAACGGACGGCAAGACGTATGCGGTCGCCTGCGATCCCCGCTACGGGGAAAAGGAAGCATATTTGCTTTCCGCAGATTTTGACGATACCCGCACGAGCGGGCAGGAGATAGAAATAACGGCGCTCGAAACGATTGCCGGCGGCGAGTACGACCTGCGCGCTCGACTTACGCCATTCGGTTCGAAGCTGCTGGGCGCGACAGGCTCCGCCGGCAGCGTCCTCTTTCAGTACGGAGATTCTTTTTACCCGTGGGTGCCTGTTGCCGATTTTGGGCGCGCGACGCTGCGAGAAGCGCTCGAAGATGTGGCGCTGGTGCAGGGGCGAGTACTGCAATCGAGGCCTGAACGGAAAATCCGGCTGACAAAACGCGATACGAGCGATGGCACGAAGGCGCTAAGCTCTGAAAAACAAATCACGCATATTTTCCCACTGCGCGAGTGGGCGCACTATTACGACCGAGTCGAAATTACGTGGCGGAGCGCCACCGCGTCCGGTGTGGCGGCGGTCGGCATTGGCGGCTGGCAGCGCCGGGTTTTGAGCATCAGATCAAGCCTCGTTCAAAGCCGGGCGCTTGCGCAAATTCTCGCGCAACAAATATTCGATTTTGTGAACAGCTATCGGGAAGTTATAACTTTAACGGCGACAGCCCAGCTTGAGCTTGAAGTGCTGGATGCTATCACGCTTGAAATTGACGCCCAAGTTGCCGCCGGCGACTTTTCCGGGAGTTGGGTTATTCAATCGCACGAAATCGATCACGAATCTGGCGAATCAACAATCATAGGACTGCAATAATGGCGGTTCACGAGTGGAGTTCTAACGTACTTGGTGGCGTCGAGTCGCCTCGGTGTTTGCTGGTCGGGCCGGAGTTGAACACGAACGTAAGTTTCGAAACGGATTTAACGGGCTGGGTAAGCCCGTCCGCTGGCGCGTCGCGTGTGGCCAACTCGGAAGCGCCGGCGGGTGATTATGTCTTGAAAATGGAAGATGATGACGGAGGCTCTGCGGAATACGTCGAAATAGTTATCGATGCAGGCGAAACTGTAGCAGGGAAAAAGTTCATTGTTCATTTTTATGGGCGGAATGAAGATACAAGCGTAGCCGGCTCGTTTTACACGAAGTTCGTCGGGCTTTCGGTTGACGGTGAGCGGGAGTTTACAGCGCAAACGGTTTGGAAGCTGCACATGCATGAGCTGGTGATTCCGCTCGGCGCTACAGGCAACAGCTTTACCTGGCGGATTTATCCAACGGCGAAGATTGCCGGCGTTGGTGGGCTTGGCTCGGTTCTTTTCGACAATATTAAAATCCGCAAGGTGAAGGATGATATTCGACTGGCCGAGCCGCCGCGTGGAACAATCAGCGAGGTTTGGGAACCGGAATATTGGGCGCAGCCCGTCGCGTTGAACGGCCTGCAACGGCAACACATACGAGGATACAGGTACAGATTCGCGGCAAATTATCCGATTTTGAATATTCCCAGCTCCTACGGTATACGAAAGATGCAGGCTGAGAACGCAGAGATGCTTTTCTTCCCGCATCAAGACGCCGAGCTGGCGCACTGGGTGCTGTGGGACGATGATTTTGCTTGGAATTGGGCGGGCGGGATAGCTATCGGGCACGAATCGCGCGTTGCGGTGAAGTCTCGTGAGCTGCTGCATAGAGTCCCGACGCAGCTCGTGGACGCAACAACAGTTTACACACCGACTGAAGAAGAATTTTATGGCGAAGGAGTGGTGGGATATGAATAAATACAGTTTCCATAATGATCAACTCCGGGCTGCTCGCCTGGTAGGTCTGCTGCTGTTGGTCGGGGCGCTCTGCTGGGCCTCGCGCGGGTACGGACAGAACACGACGAGCCTCTTCGAGTATACTTTGCGCTCGCGAATCACGGGGGCGATTATCTCTGGCCGCGACGTGGATTTGTATCAAAACGCGGCGAAGGTATACGATTTGACGGAAAGCAGCACGAAGCCGGGTGTGTACTCAAATTCGATTATTTCGCATGGCGAGTACGATATATACGTCAACGGCTCACCCTTCCTTTCTGGCGTCTGGATTGGCTCGAACAAGGTGACAATTGCGGCGGATGCCTTCAACAACAGTGGGCATCTTGCCGGTGTCGCGGTTGAACGACTCGTCGATTCCCTGTATACGTACGGGAATTTTTTCCCGCTGCTGGGATCGACGACAATCGACACAAGCGCAACCGGACAAATTCGTGTTGTTCCGGCTGGCATCACCGGCGCCGAGCTGGCTCCGGCTTCTGTTTCCGGCTCGAATTTGGTAGATGAAGCGGTCGACACGCAAAAACTCGCGCCGGCGGCGGTGGGATGGGATAAACTGGCCGCAGTAGTTAAGGACAGCGTTCACAACGTTTGGCGAGCAACAAAAATACAATTGACCGATGCACTGACAGAGCAGATGCTGACGACGGGTACCGCACCACTCGCCGCGCCCTCGATTCCGACAACCTGGCCCAGCTTCAGCGGTGCGGTTTCGGTGCGGATTGTCGGGAAGTATCAGGAGCGAGGCGCATTTATTACGACTGACGCGAGCGTCGCCGGTGGAAATATCAGCTTTGGGGTGACTTTGGCGAGTTACGGGAACAATGCAGCGGATGGCAATATTTATTTTGATTTTGAATTTGTGCAGAGGTAGGAAATGAAAACACTTTTATTTTGCATCGTTTTAGCGCTGTTGACTTCCCCTGCTGGCGCAGCAGACACTTGGTACGTTGACGCGAACGCGAGCGGTGGAGCGACAGGCAAGGATCGCGCAAACGCTTTTTTGGAATTCGCGCCGGTGGCGGATTCTGTTGCGCTGGGTGATACTGTCCTCGTTTGGAAAAAGACGGCAGGGTATCAAGACACACTCGATTTGTCCGCAATTACAGCCAATACGCTACTCAACAGTGATCAATACAGAATCGACTCCGCTGTTGTTTTCATCGCGATGGAGCCGGGCGTTTTCTATGACGCGACATCAGCGGCGAAAAGCGGGCAAATAAAAGGTGCATATAGTTATGTGTGGTTTAAGGGCTTTTCCTTCGAAAACGATGCGAGTGGGTATATTTTCGACTCCGCTGTGGGTAAAGGAAACTGGATATTCGTGGAATGCTACTTCAAAGCTAATGGGTTCAATGGCAGGGTTTTGCAAAACTCTCAAAAATTGGAATTGCTTTCAAGTTTGGTGCACTCCGTTGGCGGCAACGAGTCATTTATGTTCCGAAACTGCAAGGACATATTGGCGATAAACACGACGTTTGATGGGATTTACACGAATTACATGAGCATAAACGGCGCCGGCGGCATTGCAACATTCACCAACTGTATATTCAAGGTCACTAACGGTTCTAACAGGCTTATGTGGGAAGCCCATTCCGGGTCGCACACGGTCGTAAATCACAGCTATTTCGACACGGATATTGATACAACCGGCATGAAACTGCTAAGCGGGGATGATTACTTCACTGCCGATGTGACGTACACTTTCGCAGACCTTTTTCCAGACTTCCAGTACTCTCTTGACACAAATGCGGGCTTGAATGTCGGCACCGGCGATGGTAATATTCCGGTGGGGTATCCACCGGTTGGCCTTCAGGTTGGAGGCAAGAACCAATGAGAAAGCTGCTGTTTGTCTTGTTGCTTGCCACCGCTTTGGGCGGAACGGCGCAAGCCCAAAACGATTTCCTTGTGCGGCGGCCAGTAGTGATAGACGCCTTCAGCCCGGAAGTGAAGCTTTTGCGTCTCCTGCCTACCAGGTGGGGCTTGGCGACGCTGGGGGTTTCAGATCAGCCGTTTTACTCGCTTTTTGCCCGCAACGCATACACCGCGACGGTGGACATTTCCCGAGCGTTGACTGCAAAACAAGCGACGGTTTCAAGCTTCACGGGAACATCTACCTTCAATACCTTTCTAGGCGATTCGCTGTTTTCCACCGGGGGCGAATTTGCAAGGATTTACTCGCAGCGGGTGGCGACGCCGGCAATTTACCCACTCGTCGCGACGCTGGATATTTTTGGCCGCACTGGAATTTCAGCAGGCGCACATGACAATTCTATAAGGTCGCTGCTGTACTTGCCTGCTCGCTCCGGGCTTTCCAGCGTCGGCCTGCGGGCCGCTCGATTTGCGACAGGTTTTTTTGACGCAATCGATGTGACATCGTTCGCATCCGCTAAGGCTTCGATTGCGCGAGCGGAGATTGCAACAGCAAAAACAATTCTGGATTCCGCAGTAACGGCAAACATCGCGAGCAAGCTGGAGATGGACGGCGCAATGGACGTTGGAGCTGGTTTTCACCTTTTGGGAGACACGTCTGCAACGATTGCGCACCGGCCCGGTGACGTTTACAACGAGCTTGTTTGGGATTTGAAGAATTTCAACGGCGTGAGAAATCAGAAGTACACGCCGGCGGCAGCCTACAACCGGCTATTCCAGAAAACCGGCGTGGTGAACGCAAAACGGGGGGGGTCTTTATCCGCGACGACGATTCAGGCCACAAGGAAAAGACAGTAAATCATCGCGCAAAATTGGCAAAATTTGGCGCGGTGGCGAGTTGGGGATTGAATAGCTCGCTTTGGCAATATTTTGCAAGCATGAGCCAAACAAGTGCCCACACCAACTATATTTTTGGCGGAATGGAGCTGACCGATCACACGCCAAATCACTCAACGCACGCAGTTTCAGTTCACTCACAGTTTCACAGCTTCACCAGCTCAACCGCCGGCATCGACACGGTAATGGTGGACGAGGAAGAGCCGGGCGTTGATAAAATATTTCTCGAAATCAGTATAACTGACGATTCCCTGATGTTCTCGAGTGCAACGATAGCGGCGGACATCGTCGCCCCGGATTTACTTGTTTCGCAAGGTGCTGGCGGATTTGCATCACTATCGACAAATGACGGCATCATAGTCAGCTACAACGGCGAGTATTACGGCGCTGGGCGAGGGGCAGACCAGATTTTAAATGCTTTTGCGCTTGATCCTGACACCCTCGTATTGAGCGATATTTACTCAAATCATCCTGGCCTTGGTGCTGCAACAGGCGTAACGTACAGCGCTTACGATATGCAATTTTCCAGCTCAATCACAGTCGCCGGATTGGAACGGCTCGCGGAACTTGCTGCGGATCAGTTCGCTCGGCTCGGTGTGCCGCAGGCTAGAGTTTTCATTCACCCAGGTGGGAACAACATGGCAAATGTTCGCGTCGACACGGCGGCGATTGCGCTACCGCGTCACGGCTACGTTGGCGCAGCGACCTACGTGGACAAGAACGGCGGCAGTTTTAACCAGCTTTCGCGGAAAACCTACGGCGAACCTGCAAGGTTTGCTTACGGATTCCAGTCGTCAGATTGGGATATTACTGGGAGCAACACCGCAGCGGCGGCGATTGCAGTAATTGCGGCGGAAGTGGCGAAAAATCGCTTTGTCGGAACCCTCGGCCACTATACCGACAACTCTGACTTGTACTACGAAAAATTGGATTCTGTGTTGAGTTGGTGCGCCGCGAATGGCGTGAGGGTTGTAAAAATGCAGGAAGCGGTTGAGGAGCTTTTCTATTCGCAGTCTGACCCGTTCGTTGACATCATGCCGGCGCTGAATATGGACAAGGACCACAACGGAGTGCCAGACGGCTGGATACTAGACAGCGCAACGCTGGACGAAAACGATGGTCTTGTCGAACAGGATTCAGTGAGCTTTTCGATAGCGTCGGCCGCGCAGCTCGCAAGCATCTCCGGGCTGGGGGGTTGGAAAAGGGCACGAACTCGTTTTCAATTTGGACGAAGGGCGCAGCCGGTGATTCAGTCACCGTGCTCTTCGATGGGACGGGCCGAAACGGGAGCGTAAACACAACGCTGGAATTTGCGGCGGATACGCCGAGCTGGACGCGCTACGCCGGCGACGTTATTTTTAATCGTGATGATATTTTGATCGACGTGACGGTGTCCTGTTCTGACTATGTGAGCGGGACGGTGAAGGTCGCAAATATGGGATTGAGCAAAAAACGGTGGTAAAGATGAAAACAGTGAAGAAGTTACTTCTGACAGTTTTGGCGTGCCTGGTCAGTGTTGCCGTCAGCGCCAGCATTCACTTTGAGCGCAAGGATGTGGTCGATGCCCTCCGGGGGATGGCGGAAAACACGAAAAGAGTCATGAAAGATGATGACCTGGCAGAGATGATTCAGCTTGCCGGCGAGGTGGCGGCAGCGAAGAACGAAGCAAATGCAGTGCTGCTTTTAAGAAGCCTCAAGACTGGTAGTGATGGTGCGGATTTCTCCGTAAAAAACGGGAAAGTTACGGTCAAATAGGGAGCATATATGAAGAAAACAATACTTTTCTTTTTCAGCGTCGCGCTGGCCGCGGCCTGCATACAAGAAAAAAAAAGGTTGAGCTTTCGCCAGGCACGCTTGTTGTTTTTGCGATGGATTCGACCGCATTCACCGCAACCGGCTATGCCGCACGCGATCCCCGGATTTTTGGCGTAGTGGTGGAGCTGGTGGATTCGCTCGGGAAATACCGGGCCAGCATCGGCGACTCGGGGCGCGTGCTTTTCTCCGGCCTGCCGGTCGGCAGGTACAGCGGCAAGATTTGGAGTACGGGATTTTATGCAAAACGCTTTGAGTATTTTGCGGATGACAAGGCTAGTGAAACAGTTATAAGGAGAGAGTTGGCACCTCGCCAGTAAATCCAGGGGACGATGTTTTTTTATAAAGGTTGGGCATGACACAAGACGAACACCTGCTTGCAATACAACGGAGTGTAGCGCAACTTGAAGCAAATTTCGGGAATTTGGCGAAAATTTACGATAAAATGAGTGACACGCTC
>NW_027044630.1:0-5000 GCF_964019385.1 Sycon ciliatum | reverse complement strand
ACAGACAGACACGGAGACAGAGCAACGCAGAGGTGTTTGAATGTGGAGTGGCAATACAATTGCCGCGTTGGCACCCCATACAAAGCATGTGCGATGATGTCATGATTTCATGATGTGCGATGTGTTTGTATGGAGTAGCATCGCAAACTCTGCTTTGCCACCCGATATAAAGCATGTAGGATGACATCTTTTACGTAGCCTCTACTGCCATCTGGTGGCCACTTGCTGACGTAGTCCTCCCCGCGGCCCAAGTTTGCAGCAGCACTTATGACACCATTGACCCCGTGTGCTTCCATGCTGTGTGCGTGTGTGTGTGTGTGCGTGTGTGTGTGTGCGTGCGCATGTGTGTGTGTGTGTTGGGCATTATTCCGAGCAGCGAGCTGCTGTACCCGCAAGGTACTTGCAGCGCACATAGTGGCATTGCGGCTGAGATTCTCTGCAAAGCGCGTGATTACACGGTGAGTTAAGTCCTGTGAACTAACTGTACCAGCTTCAGACCCTGTGATTTGAGGCGAGCGATCGCTCTCGCGCGCCATCGCGCGCCTTATTTTCTTGGAAGGTGCACTTTTTGTCGCGCGCCTGAAACTATTTTTGGCTGCATGTACGCTTTTCGGAGTGCAGCGCAACTACTACTGTACTATGACTAGTACGAGTGTATGGTGTCAAGTGCACTCATCGATCCGTGCGCAGGCCGGAACTGTGCCCGCTCGCGCTGTTATGAAACAGACTAGACAGTGAGTTAGTCATGACTGTGTAGTGACATGCACAGTACTGAGTAGGCAAGTTCACTGCACGTACACTGTGAGTGTGACACAGGCACTGCACTGGCGCGCCCAGCTAGCCTGGCATGACCTCGGGGCATTTCACACGTCTGGATGAATGATTGCGGCTTGAACTAGTCAGAGATGTGCTGCGTAGATCTACCACCACTCATGAAACACTCCAGTTCAACGGGTTTTACGGACCCCTGCATGCAGCGCAGGGGTCCGTACAACCCTCTGAACTAGCGCCTGGCGGGTCCGAGTAGCAAGATAGACCGCAGTCTGACATAGACTAGTAGTTCTGGTAGTTCTGCTAGTGCATGCGGTGCAAGTAAATGCACCCAAATGGCGCTTTTGTCCTCTTACTCTTAGAATAAAAGGCCAATTGGTCAACTGGAGTTGATCATACCAGTTGTTTTCTTTCCTTGCGACATGATCCCTTGCTGGTGATCTCCTGCTGCTGCTAGCAGTAGAAATGTCGAAAGGGAACAGTGTGCAGTTGTCCACTTTCCCCAGCTGGAAAGTAGATGAGGACATAGGCTTCAACTTGGTGAAGAAGGAAGGTAAAGAGCTGGTCGTGAAAGTGTGGTGCAAGTCGTGTGCGAAGTATTCTGACGTTATCCGGAGCGACTCTATGGCTGAGAGGTCAAGCGAAGGTCGATGCGTTGAGGTTTGTGGAGGGATCGGACTACGTGACGAAGCACGCTGTCACTCGACATTAAATTTTGTCTGGACAGGTAAGTGGTCAATTCAATGTCGAAAGTAAAGTCGATCGGACTCGCGACCATTCTCCTTGTTTTCTTCGCTTGTTGTCATGTAGGCGCATAGCATCGGAGTGAGCCATGCGAAGCTATTGGGTGACACCGACAAATCATCGTCGACGTCTGCATCAGGGAGCAAGGCAACACAAGCGCCTCAGCATCCACGCATCCACACAGCTATTCTAGTCCAAGCGGAGGACGCATACGAAAAGCTCTTCCACACTGCATATTTTGATGGCAGTTCACGGCCAACCGCTGTCATCTTTCAAGACAATGGTGGAAATTCAGAAAGCATCCAGAATTTTTTCTCTAAAAAAATGATATCAATAATGTGCTGTGTTGTTGGAGTGAGAATTTTTGGATCACTCTCCTACAGCTCGCCTAACACAGGCGAGGAGAGCGATAGATCACTCGCCACCTATTTTCAAATCACAGGGTCTGCAGCTTCTACCTAGCCAACAACACTCTCTATTCATTTACAGTAAAGCCTGTCAAGGCGACCACTCGGATAAGGCGACCACTCGGATAAGGCGACCACTCGGATAAGGCGACCACTCGGATAAGGCGACCACTCGGATAAGGAGACCACTTGGATAAGGCGACCACCTGTCCTAAAAGACCACTGAAACCAGGACCAACGGATGCTATTTCCAGTCAAATGACCCTGGATAAGGAGACCACCTGGTAACAGAGACCACGTTTTGAAGGTCCCTTGACGGGCGTCTGAGGGCGCGTTCGAATTGTCTTCATCAACTGTTCAAACAAATTTTATAAAGAGATTGGTTGAAGTGTCCCATTAGAACGGCTTCTATCACTTTAGAGTTTTTCAGTGGAATTGTCATGGCGATGATGACGTCCGATCAGATCGACCATCTCCACGTACTATGTGACGTAGCTATTCCAAACTCTTCGAAACTAATCCACCTTCCCTTCGGATGAGTTTCGAGGAGCTTCGTTTTTCTGAAGAGGCCAATAAGGCCACCTCTTCAGAAAAACGAAACTCCTTGAAAAGTCAAAGAGTAACAATTCAAACGCGCCCTTATGGGGTATTCACACGACAGGCAAATCCACGTGCACCGGAAAGTTGCTATGGTATTTTACCTGTGAACGAGAAAAGTGCCTGAAAGTGGCTGAAAAGTGAAAGCGAGCTGGGGGCCCACTTTCACGATAATCGTGGCGTGCACAAGTACAATTACACCAAAAAGCGCGAAACAAGACTTGATTTTTTACGCGGCTCTTTAGAGCATGATAATTATCGGATGTGTGTTTTGAAAATTTGAAATACCCATGGCTACTGGTCGGTGAAGCATTCAAAAATGCAAACGTGCCTGTCGTCGAGTGCAGCTGTGTGAATCCACACAGTCACTTTTCTCGTATGTCACTCCCTGCAAAACGTACAAGTGCCGGTCGTGTGAATACCCCATTAGACATGTTTCACTCTAGTTGCACTTCAGCTTCACGCGCCTGTCTGCTATTGCACAGGAAGAGGAATTTGACTTGAATGCTCCACTGTATAAGCACCGATTTTCGTTCACGAAATCTTTCGTTAGGTGACTCCACCAGCAGGTTTGTTATGTGCTAAATTTCGTTTTTGGTCGACGTCTGTCACCCCGAACGTTCGGAAAAAAAAACTTTAGTCTGGTACAAACTTTAGTTATTTCGTGCCCCCTAGCGAACATAGCGAAAGTTAATTCCAAACGAAAAATTTGTACTTCTACAGTAGTTCTATGTGTGTGATGGTCATAGTGCTTGCTGGGACTACTGTTTGGTGCTGCTTGCAAGTTGTTTCCAATATGTTTGCACGTTGACAGCATGTCACAAGGTGGAGGACACACTGTATGGCAAACAATGTTCCTGACTGCAACCGTAAACCGTTTGGTAGAGTCTCGGCCTTGCGACCGTTTGCAGTCAGAAACACTGTTTTGCATACAGTGCGCCCTCCTCCGCCTTGTGACGTGCTGTCATCGTCATACAGTGCGCCCTCCTCCGCCGTGTGACGTGCTGTCATCGTCATGCATGTGTTTAAAAGCTAGCAAGCAAGGCTTGCATGTACCAACCATTGTATCCATTGTGGGTACGTGGTGTTCTTGTTTCTGTTTCTCCATTGTGTAGGTCTGGCGCTTCGCGCAGTCGCGCTTTGTCAAACGGCAAGATGTCACGACCGTCATCAAGGTACGCACATCCTCCTGTGCCGATGCACGTGTGTTGGGGGGGGGGGGGCATGTCGGATTTTCTTGTACCGTCTGACCCGCCGCTTTCGTTTCCGGCTGGCTGCAAGCCTGGCATACCAGTGCCCTTCTGGCCCTGTAGCCCAGTGCCCTACACTTGGTCATGTTCATCATACAATTGAGCTCACCTACAGTTCTGCTCGGTGAAATACGACCCAGAGTGCATATGTGGAGCCCTCATCTTGCACGGCCCCTGACACCGTGGAAGTGGCACACATGCGGCTGGACTTACACATGTACAAATACAATGGATGTAATCGGAACTGGTCCAGGGCATCAGCTTTGCGCTTTGGGTCAGATTTCACCGAGCACATCTGTAGTACGTACTCAGGTTATACAATCATACTCTTGCTTACGTTTTCCGGAGCACAGGCGTATTGATCCATGCCGGAGAGTATGTAGGGGTCAAACGTACAGTGAACCCTGTGTTTGCCCGGACCCTGTACCAAGCGCAATCCTGTATTGACCGGGCAATTGTTCATGCACCAACGAGCTGCGGGTCGAATCTGCATCCCCGGTGGATCAAGCGGAGTCCTGTCATATCAGCACAGTGCCCGCTGCCCCAGTGGCGTCCGGTCAGGGCAGGTTTTCTACTGTATCTTGCATACTAAGTACACTTTTTCCTGCTACCTATCTGGGTACAAGTACGTTTTATCAGAGATCTACTTGGTCCGTTTCATCGCAATTGTCGCTTATCTCCCACGCACCTTTTGACAGGTAAAACCCAGTCCGATCTCTATATCTAACTCACATTCGTTTGCGAGGTTGTGATGGCAAGATCAAAGGAGACCAGAAAGAAAAAACCCATCACGACTAGCGCCAGTGGCATCGCGATTCATACAATTTTGATGGGAAAGTGGGAAACTTTTCGCTGCAGTGAATGCACTGCAGTGAATGGACACATTCACTGCAGCGAAAAGCCAAGCGCAGCTCAAAGACTGGAACTGTAGCAGGGGAAATCGACATCCGTGACAGTCACGGCCAGCCAGCTGAGTTGTTTGAACTGCAATGTTTGAACTGCAATGACCTGGTATTCTTTGCAAGCCTGCAAACTGATGGCGAGATGGTGGCAAAGAAGACATTGTCCGACCTGGCAGCGGCAGTACAAGAGTCGTGGTCAGCGTATCCAGCAGAGCGTATGACAGCTGTCTGGTGAGGGATGTGTGTGCCTGATTCAAAAACATTGTTGAACACACAGTACTGTAGTGACAGACGGGTCACGCTGCCCACATTCCTCCAAGTGCCAAAGT
>NW_027044629.1:0-5000 GCF_964019385.1 Sycon ciliatum | reverse complement strand
TCCATGCTGCGGAGGTATACTAACCTGATTTTCCTTGGTGCATGTACTGTAAATCCAAGGATAAAATTTAATGTGCTCTCCCAAGAGTGTGCATGTCTGGATATGGGGTTTTCGACGGCGAAAATTCCTACATGACGTGTTCCAAGTAGGATTTGTACTGCATACGATGAAGACCACGGTGAACGCTGAAATGGGTATTCACGTACTCGGAGTGAGGGTATTAAACAGCAGGGATGCGGTTTATGGGGTTATAGGCCTGTTACACGCCCACTTGTTTGAGAGACTTATCACCTCTCCCCTGACACTCTTGTGAGATCTGCATTCGACACTGAGGATATAAGGGCGAAGTGGTGGCCCGTCGATGCGAATGTTTTTGCTTGATGTATTCCTCAACAAATCCGGCTAGCTTTACTCTTTACTTACTTACGGCCGTATAAGCCGGCGTTCAAATCATGCTGCTATTCAATTCATGCTACTTCGAAGTATTGAAAACATGCTTCCACGTCAACATCTTCAGTCTACACTGTGCGGTGCACACATTGTCACTTATGTAGTGTGCAAGTACATGCTACATGCATGCTTCTATTCAAATCATGATTCTGTGTCATGGCTTCGAAAAAATCGGCTTCTATTCGAGTCATGCTTCTATACGGGTCATGCTTCTATACGGGTCATGCTTCTACACGGGTCATGCTTCTATACGCGACACTACAGTAAGCCTAGTGGGTTTCTGCCAGGAGTGCTATTTTTACAACTCCTCTGGTCAAAGTGGACTGGCAATGTACAATGGGACCAAGGCACTGTGTGATGTGAGTTTTCGCCGTCGGTGAACCCCATAAAAACGGGCGTCAAGAGTTGCACAATCTTGGAAGGTTATGTTCAGTGCTCGCCAGAGAAATCCAACCTCATGAATATAGTAGCGCTGCGTTTGAGTGCACATACCTGCAGTGTGTGTAGTGCTAGGGCTGGAGTGCACATACCTGCAGTGTGTGTAGTGCTAGGGCTGGAGTGCACAGACCTGCAGTGTGTGTAGTGCTAGGGCTGGAGTGCACATACCTGCAGTGTGTGTAGTGCTAGGGCTGGAGTGCACAGACCTGCAGTGTTTGTAGTGCTAGGGCTGCATAGTGCCCCGGCTCTATTATATTAATGAGGTTGGATTTCTTTGGCCAGCACTGCACTTGGTTAGAACTGTGAATGCTACCATCTGTCGCAGAGGACCACTGCATGTAGAACCAAGGGGTGTTATTTGCATTTTGCAGTCACGTGACTTTGGATAAGGGGACCACCTGTACACGGAGACCACATGTTGAAGATCCCTTGACTTGTCAGCTCAGACAGGTTTGTCTGAACCGGACAGACGGACAGACATACACACAGACAGACAGACACAGACTCACTCACACGTACAGACAGACAGACAGACACACACACACAGACACACACGCACACACGTGCATTATATGAACCATGCATTCATTACGACTGTGTTTGTGTGATTGCCGTGTTTGATGACGTAGATTCCCGACATAGAAGGCACAGAGGCGCTGCTATCCGTAGGACTGGATCGTCTAGGCCATGGTACATGTCTCCATTGCGATCATGGCGGCAGTGAGAACCTTGTTGCCATGGTATCCAAAGGACGATTTCCTCTAGGTAAGAACGAGATTGTAGTGGGTCTATAAGCCCATTGACACATTGTGCATTGCCAAATATGGAATGTATGAGTAATGCATATGAGTACGCTAGGATCAGGGATACACTGTTCAACACCCCAGACGACCATGCCCAGGTGGCTGTATGGGGTGTCGGCGGTACAAGTTACGTCATTGCGCAATGGGCTCTATTCGTGTAGAAAGTGATTGTGGCACGTGGACAGTGGAACCAACATGGCCGCCGTCATGTGACCCATTGGTGAGTTGGTTGGCTTGAGTTGGAGCCAACGTGGCTTTCCCATGTGCGTAGGTGCTAGATGTGCGCACAGTCTGAATGCCGTTGCTGACTGGTCTGCTCGGCAGGGGTTGTTCATGCAGTAGGGTGCGGACAGAGGAATGCTTGTTTTTTAACTTACAATGCTGCTCCTTGAAATCCAACCGTGTGAATCAAGTTTGCGTCCTGCCCTGTCCTGCCCTGTCCTGCCCTGTCCTGCCCTGTCCTGCCCTGTCCTGCCCGGCACCAGTTCATGTCCCAGTGTTGACTTCTGTGACCGCACCTCAACAGCTCAGATGTGTGTGTGTGTGCGCGTGCGCGTGTGCGTGCGCGTGTGTGTGTGTGTGCGTGCGTGTGTGCGCGCGCTCGCGCGTGTGTGTGTGTGTGTGTGTGTGTGTGTGTGTGTGTGTGTGTGTGTGTGTGTGTGCAAGTGTATGAGGAGTGAAACGGTTACCCTTTAAGGTTACAAACGGGTACGTGGCTTAACGGGCGGGTTATCGGGTACCCTTTAGCAGCCAATAGTGACAGTTACTATACAATAGCCTTCCACATTCCGTGCCAGGACGACATGCGATGTCATGCTATTCACAGGAAGTGCACTACATGGCGACAAGCGCAGCATGCACACTTACTGCGCTACATGCAAAACAGTCCAAATTGTCATATGTAGCTGGATCAAACCAGCAACAGCACATTCAAACTGTACATCAAACTGTACGACCGTACAAGCCAGCTAATAATACCGTACCGTACCGTCGTACACGACTAACGGGTACTGTGATTTCACAAATTTTCAGTGTACTTATATTTTCGGAACTTTCGGTGCATCTGTTTCATACCTAAAATGTCAATACACCGAACAAACACTAACGCACATAATCCAATAGGGAACTGCTTCTCTGTACTGAAAATTTCTGTTCACCTAACCTAGCCTTTTGCCCTCATACCGAAAATATTGAGCGCCGAAAATTTCTGAAATTAGAGTACTCGCTTGCTAACGGATCAGCAGGTAAACAGACGGGTACCCGGATCACCCCTGTATACTTAGTATATCTAGTGTCTGCTTTTATCAAATCAGTGCCGTGTCTATACTGGTAACCCCAGCAAGTGTAGGGTGTGCACAGGTAACTGTCTTGGCCGTCCTATTCCGATGTGCTCCGTATGGTGTAGACCAGGTGTGCATTGGTGGTCGATTCACATGGCTTCGCCAGTTGTGTGGATTACATGTAGATAGTTGATTTGCTTCATTCAGGTCTTGTTCGCTATTGTTGTTATAAGAGAAAGTCAGTGGGTGCACATCCAGTGCATTTGTAGATTTGTGTGCTTCTCTTGCGACGGGTGTATGCATGTTACATGGTGTGTGCTGCTGGTGCTGGTGCACCAACCCCACATTTTACTGGTGGTATTGGCGTGTGTGTGTTTCTTCTTTTCATTTGTTTTCTTTCAGAGGCATGTCTAACATCGAATGTCAAGTGTCGCACAGTGACCTCTTACTCTGACCACCACTTCCTGTATTGGTTTTCACGTGGACATCCGCTCTGTATTTGTGTAAGTTTTCTGTGTGCATTTATTTGTGTGTGTGTGTGTGTGTGTGTGTGTGCGCGTGCACGCGTGTGTGTGTGTGTGTGTGTGTGTGTGTGTGTGTGTGCGTGTATGTGTGTGTTTGTGCATATGTGCATGCCATTGCATTATTCTAACTACCAAAAAATACCGCCAGAGCACCCCACCAATCGTCCTTTCATGGGCGCTCTGGGGAGGCAGGGTGGCCGCGAGTGTGTGTGAGGTGCTCTGTACTGGGGTCATGCACACACACCTACGCAGCGACTGTCGCAGTGAAGGAACAGCAGCTGTATGAAGGTAAATTGCATGTAGTTGGTGCTGGCTGCAGCGCTAGGCACTGCAGTTCACATGGCTCACCGTACAAGTAAAATGCGACGCAACCCCAATGTTGCAAAAAACAGAGTGAACCCCGTATGACTTCAGTCGCACCAGACCATACGACGTTCACTTCTATTGCCGGAAACGAGAGTCCTCTTTCCGTAGTTCAGGGCGGGGCGCTCTCGCGAGACGGGGCGCTCTGGCAGTACTTGACGGTGATAGTTACTGCAACGTTGTTCATTCTGCTGGTGCATTTTGTCTTGAGTGGCGATCAGTTAGTCTGTTTCTGTGAGCAGTCGCTGGCTGTAGTAGGTTCACACGTTACCCGGTACCTTGCACACTGTGTCAGTGTCATCCCACCGCTGCCGTGCCTGGCGATGGTGTCATCCCACCACTGCCGTGCCTGGCGATGGTGTCATCCCACCACTGTCGTGCCTGGCGATGGTGACATCCCACCACTGCCGTGCCTGGCGATGGTGTCATCCCACCACTGCCCTGCCTGGCGATGGTGTCATCCCACCACTGCCGTGCCTGGCGATGGTGACATCCGACCACTGCCGTGCCTGGCGATGGTGACACGAGAGCTGTGAATACCGTCCTGTTTGTTTGTTTGTTGGACTTTCCAGTATTCTCCATAACTGGATGTACAGATGGAATGTGTCCCCCCCCCCCCCCCACACACACACACACCCAAAGCACTATCCCGTAGGCAAGAGGCTGACATGCTGGGCATGCCAGGTGCATGAGCTGTATGTTTCAGGCTTTTCTTCCAAACCGCATGGCTGCTGTTTGTTTGTTGTTGCTGCTTCTGATTTCGCCGCCGCTGGAGATGTTGTTGAAATGTTCTGGTCACTGTTATCGGGCATCGTCTTCGTTGTTGTTGTTGCTGCTGCTGCTGCTGCTGCTGCTGCTGTTGTTGTGTGCGCAGACGGATGACAAGGGTGTGTTTGCCACCACTTTGTCTGAAGAGTACCTTCATGCGGCCAACGCGTTCAATCTCAGTAAGGCACAGCTGCTCAGCATTTCTCGTGGTGCCATCGATTTGATTTTCGCCGACGACGCTGTCAAGGCCTCTCTGCACGAGCAGTGGGAAGCGTTTAAATGAAAAGACGTTTTGCATCGTTCAGTCCGAGTTCGTGGATTAAGTCTTGCAGTAAGGCTGGTCTGCCATGCTCTCCTTTCTTCTCCACTAATAA
>NW_027044628.1:0-12000 GCF_964019385.1 Sycon ciliatum | reverse complement strand
ACACACACAGACTCTCTCTCTCTTTATCTATGTATAATATCTATGTATCTATCTGACCTGTCGGAAGGCTGCCTTCTTGCCAAAGCATTTGGAAGTTGGACTAGCTAGTTTCGGCTTCACAATCCAGTGTGTCGTTACTATAATAGCTTTCATGACTAAGGTTGTTGGTATGTCTGTTGGCCCTGGGTTCCCAGTACTCAGTAGCCGAGGCTGGGTGGTAAAGTAACTCCAATTTCACTTCAAGGTACCAGTACATCTAGTGTCTGCTTCTATCAAAGCAGCGTGCTGTCTATACTGGTTACCCCAGCAAGTGTAGGGTGTTCATAGGTAACTGTCTTGGCCGTTTTATGCCGATGTACTCCGTGTGGTGTAGACCATGTGTGCATTGGTGGTCGATTCACATGGCTTCGCCAGTTGTGTGGATTAGACAGTTATCTGGCGCAAGTCTTGATCTGTCTCATTCAGATCTTGTTCACTATCGTTGCTATAAGAGAAAATCTGTGGGTGCACATCCAGTGCATTTGCAGATTTGCGTGCTTCTCTTGCGACGGGCGTATACATGGTATGTATCTATCTATGTATCTATCTGGCAACAAAGAATTATGTATCTATCTATCTGTAAGAAAGGGTTTGCTCCCCACACCGGAGCTCGCGCTATTCCGCCGACTTTACTTGACACTTGACTCACTCACGACTGCCACCCAGAGCACACGGCGGAATAGCGCGAGCTCCGGTGTGGGGAGCAAACCCTTTCTTACAAATCATCGCCGAAGTCGCAACCACTACTTCGTACTATCTATCTATCTATCTATCTCTATCTATCTATCTGTCTATCTCTGTTTCTCTCCTTCATCTCTCCTTCACGCTTCCCTTCAGTACCTAACTACTCTGCACTGGACTCTACTATGATTATGCAGGGTACAATCGATACCAAAAACGCGGCCTGCGGTCGTACCAATATGAATCCAGCACTCAGCAGCAGTTTAAACCTTTTTGGGTGAAGATTAAATTTGGTACAACCAACAGTCAGTACATAAGAATACTGTTGCCACTCTTGTAATTATAATTATAGATGTAGACTGAAGGCAAGATCTTTATTCTAGCAAAAGTAGAATTAGCTGTCATGTACTGTACATGCATGTAGTTCGGACAAGCTGCACAAAGTAATAATAATGTATGACGCAAGTACGTTATTGCACTTGCCTCGTGCGATGAGAAATCCGTCTGATAAATCGTGATGTTGATAAAATCTTGATGTTGTCTGATGACTATTGCAGGTCACGTGAGGTGCAAGGCACATGGGTAGAATAGACATTGGGTGCGCATTTAGTATGGCTGTTTTGAGCAGTATGCATATGCTGCATGTAGCACCCAATTGAATGAAACATTGACTTATGGCATCACGGTCCATGTACGGAACCACAATTGTTACAAAAATACGGCTTGTTAGAGTTATCGCTCAACTGCATGTAATCATAGTGCTAGAGCTGTTACCAATGTTACTCGCTTGTCTCGTGCGAGCTGCACCGAAACCCGATCACGACGTTGGCATAGATGGCCCAGTAGCGGCGATGAGACAAAATGGTTCTCTTTACCACCTCTCTCCGTTGCAGACGAAGTGTGGAATATCGAATAGGTTGGCATCTCCCTGTGGCTAGATCGTCTCCTGGCCTTACCTTACAGTAATTTCTCGTAGGGCTGGTAGGACTGGCTGTGAGCTCAGCTTCCCACCAACTACCCGGGATCAGATTCTCATTGTGCTTACAAACATAATGATACGGACATGGGTCGTAGCTGCTGTGGACGTCAGCAGAGTGTCTGGGCGCTGGTCCATGGAAATGTTCACACCGTCTTCCGGGTGTTTGATTGAGACGTTTGAGCAGTGGGTCCTTGAACGCCACTCGCATCGTCTTGTCTCGTGTGTTTGCGGACAGGCTCCTGTCATTGCTGTCCACTACGGCGACTGCGATACGTGTGTCATTTCGCCGCGTAGCTATGTTGTCAAGTCCATACGAGGAGTTGTCAACCCTACTACCGTTCCAAGTAACCCCTGCTCTGCTGAGACTGTCCTGGTGCCTGTGATGCTGGTCATGTACCCCGTCAGAAGCTGCTGACAACGTCAGTGGGCTGGGCGTTGGGTGAGCCGAGGAACTGTGAGCTTGGTCGCCGACAACGTAGCCATCACGGCCATGCTGGCTTGCCCCTATAGCGATGTGTTCCGACCCAGAACCATCGATGGTGCCAATGGCCGTGTCGGTGGGGTAATGGGGGCGCGCAGTTGCAAGCCCCAAGAACGCCGCCACTACGACACAGGACAGGAGAACTCTTCCAGACTGTGAAGAGAGAATTAGAAAGAAAGAAATACCGAACCTGATGAGAGCATGTCAATTTACGAGTGACACATTTGACGTGGATTCAGCCCGACCCAACACGACCCTGGACCATATCCTATAAACATACGGAATACTGTACTATGCGAATCCCAGGGTTAGCAAAATAATGTTTCGACTTCACACGGTAGCTAGCTAGCCATTGGCTTTATGCCGCTTGTGGTAGTCTGCCTATGCACTATGTCACTACGTGACTACGTGACTACGTAATCTTTATTTCAGGAGTACCCAAAGGCTAACGCCTATCTGGGTGACGTTGCCGTAAGACCGAAGGAATTAGTTTCAGTAGAGCATCGAGGGCCTCCGCCCAAAATAAATCCTACAAGCGAGCAACGGCATGTACGTACGCGCACTAGTATCACCCTTGATTCACATGATCAGCTTCTATTTTAATCCATTTTTCGAGATGCCTGGTGAGTGGTGACTAGACTCTTGTCTCGCATAACCCGCAAATCTAACCAATTCCGAATGAACTTGGAGGTGTCACTGTCACCCATTTCTACCGATCATGTTCACATAATGTTTATGATAATCGCATCGACAATCCCAAGTTCCAATGTTGAATACACTCCTCAAGAAACAACGGGCGTGTGTACTCAAAGTTGAAGCCGAATGGGTTGGGTATGTTTTGTCTCAGCCTCAGTTGCCCTGACCTTGACCTACTAGTACATGTACTGATGAGAATAACCACTCAGTGAGCTACATTACCAGCTATAATAATAATAATAATCTTTATTTCAGGATTACCCAAAGGCTAACGCCTATCTAAATTGTGTCACTAATCCAATTCCAATGCTCGTGGTCTCTTGTCGCAAGCTGGTTGGTCTCGTAATACAGCTGCGTATACATGTACACTGGGAAGGGAATACGAACACACACTTGCAGGATTCTATTCGTGTTAGCAAGCACTAGTCATCTCCAGCTCCATTGCCGTCCGAGACATCGCTGACAGTTCCACGCAGGGCCGGCGCCACTGGTACGGCTGGTGCGACCACGCCGCAGCCCTTACCAGTTTTTGACCAATTCCAGCGTTCATTGGAGAGATGTATCCTTCCTGGGGTTTAAAATTGGGCATGGGGAAATAATCGGTGCTGTAGTGGCCGACTTGGGGTCGTACCACCACTCACGAGCCTAATATGTAAGTCTGTAAGTCAGTGTTACGACAGCGAACATTCAGCACCTCACTTTGTGCACGCCCTTCAACTAAAAGTTAGAAGTGGAAAGACAAAAGTGGCCCCGTGTGAATGTGTAACAAGTGCGCTAGGTCTAGTCTAGCCACATCAAGCCAGAGCGGATGAAGTTCCAACCATCCCTCTCCATCTTGTCAATGTGCTTTCAAGAACGATTCTGGCTGTCAAAGCACCACCTTGTCGCCTGCCCCCCATGCTGCAAAACACACTTGGTCGCAGGTGTGCGACTGCGCCAGGGCTACCAATACAGCACCGGCATACTCAGCAACAATTACAACACATGCACTCAACGACGCGATAATTATTCAGCGGCGCCATGTCGCACCCACCCCATCTCTTCCTCTATTTGTGCTTCTGAACGGGACATAGACCACAATGGCACTAGCCTCCGCAGCCAGTCACAACTTACATGCAGCAGTTCAACGTAGAATCAATACCATTATCACCTGCATAGACTGCTATCCTTGCTGTCCTGTGTGCCCGCTGCAGGTACCTCCCTGGCCTCAGGCCTCCTGAAGATGTTTGTTTGCAATTGTTATTACGTAATCAAGTAATGTGCTTCACTGATTATAACTGTGCCTATCTTGGATTGTTCTTGTGCACTGCATACTTTGTCAGGGCGGATTGCCAAAACAAGGCATAAGATAGAAAGCCGTCGTATGACTAATCTTTTTCTCCGGCAAAGATGAGCCCATTTCCTCGTACATCTCGTATGTAAATTCCAGGACTAGGTCCGTACATGCTCAACACCAACACGCACTAAGCAAGCCTACATCCCTGTCCATAACGTATTTCTGAAAAACCACATCACCTTCAAGTGTAAGATTGATATTCCCGCTATCGGTGCACGGGAAGTTTTGTTTAACTCGACCACATTTCTCTGACTCCACTCTTTGCTACGACTTTATCTAGTATGGACTGTGATACACGTTGAACTTGTTGAAGTGTAACCATGGTAACAGCAGGTCGAGACTGACGTTGAGCTCCATTCGCTCTTTGCCTCACCCATTTCTCTTCCTTTGTCCTTTCATTTTAGTGTGGTCTTGGTTTTTTCCTGGGTTTGTCTCTCAATATTTTCAGTCATCCCGGTGTGACATGAGCTATTAGAATTACATATAAACCAGGGGATGCGACAATACCGATGATTGCAAACTCAGTGTCGTCTCCACATACTAGTAACCACCGCTGCTCGGCATTCCTATCGTCCTCAATCAAGCTGGGTTTCACATTAGGGTTGTGACTTTCGTCTCACATACGCACACGTGTACTACCAAACAAGAGAAGCATCCACCAGCTATCACGTAGTGTCATTATCATTTTGATTCATCTTATCTACACTTTCACCATGCAGTAAAATGATAAGCCATAATTCCAAACCAAACCACATCTAGTATAGAAGCACACATAGACGGCACAACACCTACAATGTCACGAACTATAGCGGTTCGTCTTACTTACAAGGAACTGCAACGTGCGATAGGCCATCACCTTGCTAGCAATCTCTACAGCCATTCTCCTGGTGACGTATTCGTGCTTCTGAATACAGCCTACAATTGGCGTCACGCAACTGCAGCAAACGTGTTCAACCACCGCAAAGTCCTTCTGGTCCCGTTAACCCTCACCAAATATCCTACAATGCCACTAGTCCTTCTCTTCTCTGCCTCTTCTGTCTCAACACATGTGCAAACACTGGAAAGAAAACAAGAACGTATCGTCTACGCACATGTACGGTCACCTCAATCTGGCTCTACCTTCCTGCTCAACCCGTTTCGAGATTCTTCTCTGATGTTATGGCGCAGTTTAGAGTCATTTATACCCAGCAGCAACCCTTAGGGGTTTTCCTATTCTCGGATTGTCAATCACTCAATGCAGTCCATAATGCCAGCATAAGAAGGCAGAGGGGTGCCTGACACCCCCCCCCCCCCCCCCAACACACACACACACACACACACACACACACAGACGTGTAGGGAAGTACTAATTCGCTAGACTTGTCGCCAAAGCGATTGACCATGCATCCCGTGGCGTCAGCTGCACCTGTCCGATGGACCAGCCTCTTTTCACTGTCGCCAACAGACCCCACTAGTCTCCCTCCATTCCGGTACTGATTTCCAAGAAATTGTTTGTCAGTCACATGATATTCCTGGTTCCCAGACCATAAACTGTGTAAGGGGTTTATACAACTCTCTCACGCAGACTAGTGCCAGTAGTGGTGTGATGAGGAGATGCTGGTTCGGTCTAGCGGCAGTACACCACACCAACATGTTACCAATTGTCACAGAAACTATTAATACTGTGACCAATTGCCACAGCAACTATCAAAACTGGTATACTGTTACCTTGTTGTCAGCGACTGGAACCCCTGGGCTAATAGTTAGCCCAGACACAATGTCATGTGCAGTTACATGTAATTGTAAGTTTAGCGTTCTCCAGTACAGTTCCAGAATCTCTACCCAGATCAACGGGCGGGGCACAGGCAAAGTGTACGTGCGCTCATTGCCTCCAATGCCCACTTGCATGGTTGCTGTCGGAGCTGCATACGTTGGCATTGGCATTGACTGCATGGCCATTCTGGGCGCCGCTGGATCAGGAAGGCGTCCCAATGTAGTTGTAGAGGGATACATGTAGACTCTACAGACTGTCAGTGTACGTGGGCCAGAATTGCACGGAGTATTTAGACACTTTCCTCGGCCTTCCAATGCAGCTCTGTCCTCGACGGGTATTTTTGGGCAGTGTACCAGTTACGAGTACAAAGTCATGTACATGCGGACCACCATGTGCCATGATACCTACTGTACGTGCAGTTTGGTACTTTGAAGTACATGTACGTGTATGGTGGTATCAAGAGTTCATAACCCCATGTGGCCGGTAGATCTCAGTACGTACTGTACCTGTATTGTAATGATGCACTCGACCAAGGTCCCACAGCACACAATTCAGAGTATATTCGGCGTGCACGCAGGTCGATGGTTTCAGTTACATTACAGCAAATGATCAGGGATAATAGCCCTTCCCTATTGTCCATGTACATGTATCTCGCGATAGACATTCTGTGCAAGAGCCTGGCGCCATCATCATCCGATGATCGGTTCCAGTAGCTATTGAAAGAAGACCCAAACGATCCATAACCTCGGCTGGAGACCCCATTGTACATCGGATTTGTTTCACGTATCAAAAACAGGACTGGTCATAGCAGACTTTACTCTGGATAAAGTGATTTTGCATTCTCATTGTGGCTTGTTTTCAACGTGCTGTCCAGCAGTTCCTACTATACTGCCCGTATATCTAAAGAGGGGACTTTTGAACTACATAATTATACTAAACAGTGTAACTAGTTAGTAGCTGGGGCGGGGTGGCAGGTGCAGTAATTAATAGTTATTGTTAAGAAGGAAACCAGATCTCCCAGCCAATCAATAAGCATCGTCTGATGGAAACGGGAAGGAAAGCTTTCCTCGAGGAATGAAGCAGCCACACATATGTCACTAAATTGAATACTAGTACATCCCCTACAGAGCTGTGCAGTTACGTGACTTGAGGACCAGTTAATTCTTAGTTGTTGAAAGGGATACAGTTGGACTGAAGGCGTTGATCCGTTATCAGCATAGAGATGCTGCATGGACGTTAAAGATAGGTGCAGTTCATGCATGATGGTCCCAAACCACGGTCCCAAATTAACACACTTTAACTATTCACACTGGATTTGGGGATTGTCGGAACGGGTTGGGGTATCCAGCAGTAGTCGCGACATCCCATCAAGATGAAGTCATGGTCCGTAGATCTGCTGTACTCGGTCAGAGCATTGTGTTGCGGGGAGAGAGAGATGGTATGAATATCCTTGTTTATGCATCATGGTGAGGTGGCAATTATTTCCTAGGCGTGATTTTCACACACCCATGCCTAGGCAGAATGAAAATTGATTGAAGATTGAGTCTGCCCATGAGACACCCTTGCTAAGAAGCTCCCACATCACGAAATTTCACATGAATGCCAAACATGATTTCATTGCCATGAAGTGTGCTTGGGTTAATGTATTCGATCGCATCCACAAACTGACATTGCAGCTGTATCTTCTCGTTCAACGCTGTACCAGGTAATGCGGCTACAGAATCTACTACATACCCCTTGTGTATTCTTAGCTTATCGCTCGTCGTGATGCAATCAATCATCCACTGTTCACCACCTCACTGCACCAGGACATTTGTTTGTGAGCGAGGTAGAGGGGAACAGAGGGGCGGAGTGGTACAACGTTGGAGACATCATCACGTCTATGCCATTTGCCGACTCAGATTAGGTGATATTCCCCTCGATTGAAATGTTGTTGTATGTTTAAAAGGGCGGGCATCGAGACTAATACTAGTAATAGTGCCTTAGGGTGCAGATCGGATGGTTGGGCGTGGTGTTGGGTTGTTTGTGTGTTTCTAAATCCATGTTGCGCCCTAGTACCCACAATGCTGACCATTCACCAAAGTAGCAGAGCCATACTTACGACCCTTTGCCCATTCTGACCCAGAGAGATCAAAGCAATAGTGCTTAGCCACGACTTAGCCCACGCACCCAGACATGCAAGAATACCATCTACAAAAAGGCCTACATTTACCATCTTGCTTTCTAGAAGGGCGCACAGCAGTCTGTGTTCCCATGCCCAGCTTAGCGAACACGATCGGTGCCAGAACAAACATGTTTGACTGCATGTATGACTCGGAGTTGCGACAAACTCTACAAACCTTCTTTCAAGTTCTTTGTGCCTTTTGTGCGACTTGTCAATAACATAATGCCTGCATTCAGCTAGTGTGAACCAACCAATAGCATTACCATGGCAAAACTGCTGGCTGAACAAATTCACGACTACTACCATGGATATTCTCTGTCACGACGGGCACCGTGCAAAGCTCGCGATTGTCCGCCGACGCACTGCATGCAGTGTCGCCAAATTTGGCGCTCGATATGACTCGCTTCTGTCGGAGCTTCAATGATACAATCATGTATTTCACCCAGTCCGTGACTGCATACACGTGCACTGCACACTAAAATCGACAGGACTACAATTTTGTACAATGTAAGTCTTGTACTGTAGTGTAGGTTCATTGCATCAGTATGCAGGTGCATGCACACGTCGGTTCTGTTGACAAAGCAGGTAGTGAGGTAGTAATGTCAGCATGCATGCAGTCTGTCCGATTTGTCTACTGTCAGTGTCATGTCGACGACATGGCCATGGCAAATACCCACACTACAGCATGCACTGCTGCACTGCCTGACACACAACTGAAGCGTTAGTAGTGCCATTTTTTTTTTTTACGGGGTAACGGCCTCTTTTACGGGCAAAATAAAGTCATGTAGACGTGAACAAAATTGAGATACCATGAAAGTTAAAATAGAATTTTATTCAAGTACAATACATTGGGAAACTCCAAGAAATTCCACGTAAAGGTTAGTAGTGCCATACATACATGTACATGTGCAATGTAGTACTGTCAGTAGCTGTGCGTGTGACAGGTGACCTGTCAAAAACATGTTTGTCAAGAGCGTCTGCAATCTCTCTGCATCATGGCAGGTCATTTTGCCCTCTCACTCAGGGCATTGACCATACATGGTGCCTTCGTATCCGATCAGTCTACCATGGTCTACTACTACTGTCGTGGACATGGAAATCCAGTCGATTGACCGGGGTCGGCGCCCTCAGCGCGTACAGAACGTAACTCGTTGCATGCAGCAATCATGCTGATCCGACGCGACCAGCGCGCTGCATGCATGTGTGTACTGCTTACCTACGACTGCATGGCCAGCGTCTTGGGGCTGCTAGACGTGCGACCGGATTTCCATGTCCACGACAGTAGTCTGTACTGATCTTAGACCATGGCTTTCAACACCAAAGGTAGTTCTCGGGCGTTGAGCCAAAATGATTACCGTATTTTTCGGAGTATAGTGCGCACCTTTGTATAACGCGCACCCCCATCTTCATTGGGGTTGCGCACTTCAATCTTCATTGAAGTACATGCATTTCACATTCGGAGCATAGTGCGCACCTGCGATTTAGGGCCTAAAATAGCAAATCTAAAGTGCGCACTATACTCCGGAAAATACGGAGAAAGAGGAAGAACAATGTGCTAGTACTAGTAGTACTTGTTTTTTGAGTACCGGTAATCGTCCTGCAATCGAACCAGGTAATGAACGTCCAGAGTGTGGCCCAAGTGAGCACTAACTGACAAGGATAGGAGAACTGAGACATTTCACCTGACACCTACCTACATTGTACAATGTACGACTACGTAGCTCAAACACACTGCTGTCTCCTTCTCGCAAACCAACAGCCTTCCTCCTTCAACGTACTACTAGTAGTACCAAGAGTATAGGGGGTAGTAACTGGCACGATGAGGTTGTGGAAAAGATCCAAACGGGAGAAGGTATACAATCATGTAGGTGCGATAAAACACTGAGTGAGGTTTAGCTTGTGTTTGTCCTGATCGCGTATACCTCCTAGGAGCCCTTTGGATATTTCGCCAAGCCTCACTAGTTCAGGTTAGAAGCTATTGTATTGTGCGCTGGAAATGTTCGAGCTATGCATGTGTCAGGTCGTTGAATGTGTCAGTTCTCCTTGCCAGTTTGTGCCCAGTTTTTGGCACTCTCTGGCCATTCATACCTGGTTCTATTGGTGGACTGTCAGTCGTAATTGTACACCATTTTTCTTCCTATTTTTTTTACATATCTACGTTCTCTCAACACAAAGGCACACAATGAAAACCTTGGGCAAATTCCGTTGTGACTTCAGAGTTTCATGGCTGAACCAATCATCAGACAATCACATCATCAGTCTGTACTTTCTCTCTACGGTTCAGCTTATTCCCGACCTTTACCATCAGCAACCTCCCTTTCACAGGCTAGAACAGAACTTACCAAGGTTGGCCAGGGTTTCAATACAAGCTGCTAAGCATAGGACTACAGTGTATGTTTTCCTGGAAAACTCCCGGAGGCAGCACCGTTAAATCCAATACGGAAGTTACATCTCGCAGGGCCGCTGCGGAACGCTAAGTAACAGACCATCCTTTGTTTATTTCTGTCGACTGTGGACCCGATTATGACAAGTGCATGACATTGTCTCTACAGGCGTCACTGTCAGTGAAGGGCGGAGTGGACGAAACAGGAAAAGGCCAATAGTAAATACGGCTACATGGTAAAAAGGTGCCGAGGTGACCATAGTTTTTCTAAGGATGGCAATGAACAGAACCTGCTGAATCGATATAATGCTCTCTCTTTCTCTCTCTCTCTCTCTCTCTCTCTCTCTCTCTCTCTCTCTCTCTCTCTCTCTCTCTCTCTCTCTCTCACACACACACTCTCTCTCTCACACACACACACACACACACACACACACACACACACACACACACATACTCACTCTCTCTCTCTTTCTCTCTCTCTCTCTCTCTCTCTCTCTCTCTCTCTCTCTCACACACACTCTCTCTCTCACACACACACACACACACACACACACACACACACACACACACACATACTCACTCTCTCTCTCTTTCTCTCTCTCTCTCTCTCTCTCTCTCTCTCTCTCTCACACACACACACACACACACACACACACACTCTCTCTCTCTCTCTCTCTCTCCCCTCTCTCTTTCTCCGTCATTCCTCCCCCCCCCCCCCCATGGTGCTTGCATGCTGTGTACGCCAATCCCGAGACCCTTGGTCGGTGGAATCCACCGCACCTCACCAGCACAGCTCATGAGTCATGTAGCGCCTACACGTACACACTCATTGTTGTTTTTTGTTTAGTCTAAACAAATAATTGCGACAAAGGAAAGAAGCAGAGGGCTGAGAGTGAGAGGACCGGGCCGCGGAGGAGAAGTGGGTAAGCATTAGTACGACTCTCACACAATGTGACATGATGACTGTATCATCAAGAGTCCAATGGTATCATGTATGGCATGTTGTATTCCTGGGACTGCGAGTGGAGCCGGAACGTACTTAGCGGTTTTATCATGAGATGCGTTAATACACGTATACATGTGCTGTACGAGTACATGTGCTGTACTCGAACATGTGCTGTACGAGTACATGTGCTGTACGAGTACGTACATGTGCTGTACGAGTACGTACATGTGCTGTACGAGTACATGTGCTGTACTCGAACATGTGCTGTACGAGTACATGTGCTGTACGAGTACATGTGCTGTACGTGTACATGTGCTGTACGTGTACATGTGCTGTACGTGTACATGTGCTGTACGTGTACATGTGCTGTACGTGTACATGTGCTGTACGTGTACATGTGCTGTACGTGTACATGTGCTGTACGTGTACATGTGCTGTACGTGTACATGTGCTGTACGTGTACATGTGCTGTACGTGTACATGTGCTGTACGTGTACATGTGCTGTACGTGTACATGTGCTGTACGTGTACATGTGCTGTAC
>NW_027044627.1:0-2000 GCF_964019385.1 Sycon ciliatum | reverse complement strand
GCGCCGGTGGTATTTTTTTCCGATTTTAGTGAAAGGAGTGTTTTCGCGAAACTTTTGCCGCGCCAATTGAAATGTTGCATTTGCAGTACGGTATTGGTCATATTTTCTTAGAACTCTGAAACTCGGATCGCTGAAATATCTCGTCGAGTATTGGCCCTGATTCAGAAAACGCTAAAAAAATTACTCCGCTAGAATTCGCCTTTCTACAATAGACCCATTGCACATTGCCAAATATGGAAGGTATGAGTAATGCTTGTGAGTACGCTGGGATCAGGAATGCACTGTTCAACACCCCAGACGACCATGCCCAGGTGGCTGTGTGGGGTGTTTAGGGGTCGTCCGTAGTTTTCGAAAAATTAAAAAATCCGTCCTCGTGCAAAATTGCCTCTGACCCACCCACCCACCCCCCATTTGTTCCCATTAATTTTTTATTTTCCCGATGCCCAGCTCGAAAATAAGAACTCCTGACCCCGTGTTTTCAGACTGCACCTGTGTCAAGTACTAGTAGCTAAGTACAGTGAGTAGTAGGTCTACCGACGTCACGGCCACGCACCGTCCTACAACTACATGAAAAGTCATGTATATCATAGTAGATACTGGTGTTTGCGACAATCGATCCTACACCATGTACACTACGTCTACAGGACACAGTCAGTAGCATCATATCAGTGTAACAAACGTACGGAAGTCACTGGAGCAAAAAAAGTACGAAAAATCAAAAAATTAAATTCCGCCAGCACACTCGACCACCCACCCCCTTTTTTGCCTGAAGACGGATTTTTTAATTTTTCGAAAAATACGGACGACCCCTTATGGTACAAATTACGTCATTGCGCAATGGGCCCGTACTCTTGACTGTGGTGGTGCCCACTCCCTGGGTAGTGCAAGTCAAAGTCTCAACACTTACTGTAAACGCCATTATTCTAACGAGGCGCATGTATAACGATTTCCCAAAATTGACTAGTTTACGTGTACCAAAGGTAACGATTCTCACTCATTCTCAACGCTCAATAGGACAGTATATGTATCGATTTCTGTCTAACGATTTCTATTTTAACGACAGATTTCTCCTCGTTAACTCGTTAGAGTCAGCACTTCGTTATATATATGGCTTTTACATTACCTCAGCTGATGCTGTTGCTGACTCGCCGTCTTTTTTGTTACCGGCCCTGAAGTCAAAGTCGAGTGTGTCAACACTTACCTCAGCTGATACCGTTGCTGACTCGCCGTCTTGCTGTCTTTTTTTGTTACCGGCCTTGAAGTCGAGTGTGTCAACCCTTACCTCAGCTCATGCTGATAATGGTACTGCGAAAGCCATTATTCTAACCAGCCGCGAATAATAATAATTATATTGATTTCCTAAAATTGACCGGTTTACGTGTACCAAAGGTGACGATTCTCACTCATTCTCAACGCTCACTAGCAACAGCACAAGTATCGATTTCTGTGTAACGTTTTCTTTTTTAACGACAGATTCCTCCTTGGTAACTGGTTAGATTTAGGGGCCATCCGTAACTATAGATATTTATTTAGAAACGAAAACTAGTCGTTTAGGGGGGAGGGGGTTGAGCGACTGTTTGTTTCTCAAAAAATATCTATGTACATTTTGTACGTGTGAGCATGTCCAGAAAAAAAGACCAAAAATATCGAACTATGTAGTATGTACCATTTGTATGTGTTTGTTTCTCGGGGAGGGGGGAGGGGGGTTGAAGAGAAACGACCAGTTTTCGTTTCTAAATAAACATCGGTATTTACGGAAGGCCCCTTAGGTCCAAGGTTACCAATAGTATTTTCAAAACGAAAAGTTTTCGTTTGGGGGTGGGTGGGTTTTGAAGGAGTTTCGTTTTGAAAATAATTATTGAATGCAGATGGAGAATGCCCAGTTACTTCTGGGTGTCGAAAATTGACATCAATATTTTATTGGAATTCGTTTTACCTGCAGAAAAGATAGGTGGGTGGGTGGGTGCTGAAAAATACTAAAACTTTTCGTTTTGCAAAAA
>NW_027044626.1:0-5000 GCF_964019385.1 Sycon ciliatum | reverse complement strand
AGAGAGAGAGAGAGAGAGAGAGAGAGAGAGAGAGAGAGCGAGAGAGAGAGAGAGAGATCTTTTCTGAACCACACTCCAAGCGTCGACGAGAGAACTGAACTCCCACAAGGCAAGACTAGGGAATATATTGTGGGGACGTGGAAAAAGTGGGGCGATGGAGACGAAATAGGTGTTCAAATGTGGGGCGGTGGAGGCGAAATAGGTGCACATGTCTAATACAACTGGTCCCAAAATTAATGGAACCGGAGCCAAAGACGGCAGATGATCAAATACGACGTACACAAGACGGCAACCGGATGAATACAATAGAGACAAGACGAGAAAACGCATATACAACCAGGACAAGACGAAAAAGAGTGCATACGGAGGGGACAGAAGACGGTGCAACCGCGTGTGCTAAGCATTTCAAGACAACACAGTAGCATGTACCACTGGTCAGCAGCTTGTACGACACAGAGACACAAACGCAGCAGCAGGTGCGACAAAGATACACAAACGCAGCAGCAGGTACGACAAAGAGACAGAAGCGCAGCAGCATGTACGACAAAGAGCTACATGCACAGCCGCATGTACAACACAGAGCTACAAGCGCAACCACATGTACAACAATAACTTGCATGCCGTCCTACAAGAAATCAAGCTGCAAGAGTGCTTTCAGTTGAGAAATTTCTTCGACAAATTGTTGAGATGAGGTCTTTGAAAAGTAATGGCACAAAATGCTAGACTGTGTCCAGTGAATTGCATATTTGCAATTTTATCAATTGTCAAAATGGCTGCACATGCTCCTGTCGGAGTGCTAGCAACCATAGTCCGTTTCACAAAGATTAGCAATCAGGTTTTGGTCTTAAAACCCTTTAGAGCCCAAATTATTTCAGCTGACGCATGATATTCACTCACAACTCACATTTTCATCTGGCTGTACGTCACGCGAAATTACGCATCTATGAGCGACATCCACAGAACTTGCTGGGAGAGTACGCGTGTACTCGAGTCTCATCCTGAGCACGTTTTTTCTCTATTTTTCAGCTCCAGTATAGCTGCATTATTCATTGCAAAGCAATCCTCGATTGTTGTGTTCGTTGTTCAAACGAAGTGGATATTCAATCAAGAAGGCAGAGGACATAAGAGCCTGATTGGAATTTTCGCAAGGCATAGGACAGTCATACAGAGACACTTTGCGATCTTCTGAATATAAAATACCGTACGCATGGTGCAGAGTTCAATTTGTGCGATATCAAAATTGTTTGTGATCAACCACATCGAGCAGAACAGGATCCTACTCACAAGCTTACCGACAGTTAGACTGCCGACGTGACTGGACAAATGATCCCTGGCTTCACCAGACGCCAGAAGTCAGAAATCATGTCCTTTTCGGCGACGTCCATCTCCAAAAAGAACTCCACCTTCGTCTCAAAAGGCTTGAAATACTCCAAATTCGACCGAGCTCATCCGTCTCGCACTTTCTTAGATCGAATGGGTTTTTGTTGTAGCAGTTGCAGGGCAGATCCCCATCACTACTTCAACAGCGTATTGCTCCAAAGCATGCCTGGAACAAGCCATATCGATGTTGCAAGCTACCCCTCCCAGCAAGAAATTCAAAATGTCAATGGTGAAAGGTATACTACGAAGAGAATTTCAAAATGTATGGTTAAGGAGTCAACACCATCTTCTATCAGCTTTCGTAGGCGCCTGTGTTTCTCAGAATGTCGTCGAAGTCACACGGATAGTTTGACAAGTCATGGTGCTAGGAATGAGTCTGTGTCCATGTCGTTTTCGTCACATGGTGAGAGTAAATTGCATCGCAGCCCAAAGAAACTATTTGGTCACAAAACGAATTGGACCCATGCATGCCGACCCATGTCCTTTCTGACTCCATATCGATACGATGAAGAACTTGTTTGTTGTAAACCAGACGTACATGTACCGACGTGAGTGAGTTGTCATTTTTCCTGCTTTCGCGCAGAACATTTCTTCGAATTCACAGCAAGTTTTTTCCAGTAGGGGTGAAACGAATACGAATATTGACAATCCGAATATTCTTTCTGTTAACGAACGATTATTCGTTCGTTTGGCCGGGAAATGTTTTTTGTGCGAAGCGCCCTGATCTTGTCACTTGTCGCCTTTTGAGATCGACAATGGCTACCGAGTGGCGCGGCGATCTATTGTTCAGGAGGTCATCGTGCTTCTGCCTGACGATGCTCTTCTGCTCAATACTCACGACGAGGAATTACTTTACGCTGCTGGGATCACGCGAGATGATGCGACTGAGCTGGGTCGAGATTCAGACGATGATCAAACAAGCGATCACTCCGACATTGACGCGACGCGCTGCCACCGAGCCATGATGAGGAGAATCTCGATGATGGTGAATCAGTGACAGAGACTGCGACCGGCACCAGTACAGCAGCAGGGACGAAGAGAAAGCAAAAACCTTTCCAGCCAACGACGCCAGAGGATGTGGTAGGACCGGGCAAGCTATCATTAATGATAGCTTTCATAGACTTCGGTCCTACCGATAGCAACCTATCAAAATTCTTAGCTGAAAAGCACTTTTGCAGCAATATATTGGGTCCTACTTGTAAGACAGCATGCAAGCTATCATTAATTGGAGCTTGATAGAATTTTCCTCCGTTTTACTGTTTTGGCAACAGTGCCTGAAAAAGCCAAGAGGAGCCAGGAGAGAATGGTGGCAGACAGCCGCACTTGAGTATATGCAATCCTTGTAGAATGTAGTAGATACAAGGAGAAACAGTGCTAGAGCCAACAGAAAAGTACTTACAGCATAGAAGGAGCAGCAGGAGAAATGGAGATGTTGAAATCATGTTGCCTGTTGACATTTTGCCGACTGAAAAGAGTAGTTTCGAGAACTCTGGTTTCCAAATAAACAAAGAGAGGAAAAGAAGCACATACACACACACACATTCATTGATTCACAGTTTCGCGGGGCTCCCGCCTGGTGTCAACCCTCCTGGCCCACTCGTCACTTGCCCAACAGTCTCGTCTGTGCCTGTTTTGTTTTATTTTCACCTGTCTGTGTAGTGTTTTCTCCGGCATCCCACCTCGACCTAATCTGGACGTCACCCTCAACCTGCCGCTGTCCCTAGGTTATGCCGATGATGTGGACTTCATCAGCACCAGCTCTGAGTACCTGGACTCGATCCTTCCTATTGTTGGCAACCGCAGACGGATGAAGCAGACGGATGAAGATCTATCACATATCAGGGACCTGGCACAGGAAAGAGCAGTGTGGCGGCGGCTATTGCGCAACTGAGCCTACAGAGGAATGTCCGGATTTGCCCAAATGGAACATGACATGATGTATGAAGTGAACGGAATGACAATCTGATATATTTCTTCCATATCTTTTGCCTCCTGTCTCTTTTTTCCTTCTTTCGACCCCGCTGCTCTGTGTCCCATCCCTCGCTTTCTCTTGTCCTTTACTATCTTCTGGCTTGTTGAGCGGCCTAAGAGAATGCTAGGGGTGGATGTGTAATATGTCGATTTGTTGATTTTTGTAGTACCACACCCTGATGCAAACGCGGAGAGGCAAATAATAATAATAATGAACTTGGATGGAGAGGCAAGGATTATTTATAAAAAGTAAAAATGACCAAGGAACTACAAGTTACACTATAATGTCCACTAACACCATCAGTTACTAAACAATCAGCACATGCAATAACATTGTACGACACTGACCGACGGTACTGACGTTCTACAACTAACTGGCTGACAGCTCTAGCACATCTTGGATGCGCACTCCAACAGCCTTCCAACTTGGAAGGTTCTAAGTTATAGAAATAACATAAAGAGGGGAAGGTGCGCGCAACCAAGATAAGCATGAGCTGAAAGTCTCAGCTGTGAAGGACGTTGGCGGATGGTCATGTATGTCGATGACGATACTGGCAAGACCATTGGACAATCCGGTCAAACCACGATTCAAGGACGCAAAGCAACATTCCGCACAACTCGCATGGGTCAAAAATAAGCAAAGATTAAGCAAGATCTTTGCATATCGAGCTGTCAGCCAGTTAGTTGTAGAACGTCAGTACCGTCGGTCAGTGTTGTGCAATGCAGGGCCGTAGCAGGCGGTCCGGCAGGTCCGGCAGCTGCCGGACCAATGTTCGGCCGAAAAAAAGCTGGAGCTCACATAGAGAGGTAGAACATGGTAGTACTAGTAGTACATGTCATGCATATGTAGATGTACCCAGGCTATGCATGGCAGGAGGTCATACAGTACAGGACAACACCCACGTACATACATGTATATGATTGTACTGTACACAGATTGAAAGTACACGCATGGCAATATCTTGTACACGTATGTCAGATGCTTTTTCAGTGCATTGTGAACTGCTACTGACTATGTGTTACATCTAATCATGTCATATCATCATGGTCATAATCACAATACTGATGTACATGTACATGACTCTTGTCACCTTGTCACCTCTTGCTAACGAGCCAACAAAAGCTAAATATTATTATCACTTTTCATCACTGGCTTGTGCATGTGTTACCTCACCAAGTTCCTGCACTTCTTTTCCACATTTGCTCTGACCACAGTGACAGGAAAGGGTCAGGAAATTAGAGGCCACATGCCTCGTACTGCCCTTTTCTCTGCGAAACTCAACACTTGCAAGCCAGATACGAAAGAAAGAAAAAATCATCAGTCACACCACCGGGACCCGAACCAGAGACCTTGCTATTCGCGAGCAATGCTCTAACCAACTGAGCTACAGTATGACTCTTATCCACAGTGATGGCAAATCTATCCTTTTTCGATCAATCAATGTCTGGCTTGCATCATACTGGCAATTCACACCATCAAGAGGGCCCTCGGCCATTCGCTTGATATCATGGGGAGCCCATCAAACTATGTCCACTGTGAGCAAACCCAAATTGCAATTTCAAATTTGGACTTCACGGAGAATTTCAGAGTATTAGGAAATTAGAGACCACATGTCTCATACTGCTCTTTTCTCTCCGAAACTCAAAAA
>NW_027044625.1:0-2000 GCF_964019385.1 Sycon ciliatum | reverse complement strand
CTCTCTCTCTCTCATCTCTCTCTCTCTCCTCTCTATCTCTCCTCTCTCTCCTCTCTCTCTCTCTCTCTCTCTCTCTCTCGCTCTCTCTCTCTCTCTTCTCTCTCTCTCTCTCTCTCTCTTCTCTCTCTCTCTCTCTCTCTCTCTCTCTCTCTCTCTCTCCTCGCTCCTCTCCCTCCCTCCCTCCCCTCCCTCCCTCCCTCCCTCCCTCCCTCCCCTCTCTCTCTCTCTCTCTCTCTCTCTCTCTCTCTCTCTCTCTCTCTCTCTCTCTCTCTCTCTCTCTCTCTCTCTCTCTCTCTCTCTCTCGCTCTCTCTCTCTCTCTCTCTCTCTCGCTATATATCTCTCTCTTCCTCTTACATGATGGCACTCCAGCAGTTCAGCACCAGCAAAGCGTTGTGAAACAAACGCCTGAACAGCCGATGTATCCGGTTCCACAAGCAGACCCGTAGCTGCGGCTGACGGTCCCTGGCCATCCACACTCTGTGCTTCAACCTTCAACATGATCGTGTAGCCCTGACCAAACCTGCTCAACACAAACACACACAATAGACATGGTTAGCATTTTACTGTTCACGCTATTTTGACGGTCCGGCCTGCACCGTTTTTGTGTGCGTAGACATGGTTAGCATTTTACCGTTCACGCTAATTCCAACGGTACTCGTACCCAACACCCAAATACCGTCGTTTTGGTACAGTTTCGACGATAGAAAGCTCTGTTTAGCGGGAGAACGAAACGGTAAGATTCCAACTAGGGTTACGTCACAAGATGATCGTTGTGTGAGAAACCGAAATGCTAACCATGCCTTGAAAACACACAAAAAACAGTAGACTCGGTCTACAGGCCGACGTACGGTCGAAGTTAGGGTGAACGGTAAAATGCTAACCATGTCTAATGTCTACAGGTAGATGATGGACTGGCTATCTTGGTGACGTCACATATCATCAAGAGTCCATAACTCCAAGAGTGTGCAACTGGGGTCTGCCTGCTGTAGGCCCACTGCGCGGTGGAATTTCAACATTACGCCATGCCGCTGAGGCACCGCTGAACAAAACTCCGCAATCCGCGGTGCTTAGAACCAGGGAGTAGTACAAGCGTCATTTTTGACGGAATGTTGGAATTCCGCCGCACGGATCCCCATGTACAGAGTTGCACACTCTTGGGGTTATGGACTCTTGATATCATGCATGTACTCCACCTGGCGACATGCATGTACTCCATCTGGTGACGTCATAGGTTATGCATATACTCTACCTGGCGACGTCACAGATTATGTATGTCATGTACTCCACTTTGTGCACGTTTCATCCGTTATATCTGTAACGTTTGCCACTGCTTTTCGGCTTCTTGCCACCTCTTCCTGTTTGTTTCACACACGGAAAGTCAGTGCTGGATCTGTGATTCTGGATAATGTCTGCACAGTATTCACCAGGCATGACAGACAGCACTAGTATACATTTCAGAAAAACCCAACACAGCACAAACTGACAAAGAAATTAAAACTGAACACGTCCTTCTTACTGAGTACAAAATTCCGCTAGCACAAACACTTCTCTAAAAGACGGGTCCCAATTTCCACGACACTGACTCTATGTCACAATGAAGAGGGACAAGGCCTACTAGCAATGTACATGCAGCAGAGGAAAGAGCAGATATTTGAGTAAAGTGAGGACTTACTTGGATTTGAGATGCTGAATGCTGCCGAGACACTTGAACTGTCCGTTGACCATGATGGCCAGTCGAGTGCACAGCGCTTCACATTCCTCCATGCTGCACCAAACACACACAAGCACACAAACACATCCATCTGAACAAAACACAAGCAGCTAAAACACACACACATCCATCTGAACAAGACACAAGCCGCAGTTAAACACACATCAATCTGAACAAAACACAGTTAAAACATCACAGAGGACATCACGCAGCCGTCCTTACTTGTTGATGTTTTAGAGTAAGGGGTTGGATGTCCACAAAGCTCCAACCAAGGAGGCCCATTCAGTG
>NW_027044624.1:0-2000 GCF_964019385.1 Sycon ciliatum | reverse complement strand
CCTAAGCGCTCACTCACACTCGCTGAGTACTAGTATTCCTCTACCTATCTTCGTCTTCTCTATTTCAACACATTTTGCCTTCCCTGCACTGTCATTGCCGCTGTGCAGTTCTAGCGCGTTATGAACGCCATGACAGTAGTCCTCCACATAACGACTTTAGCCTAGGGACCCGGACTCCTCGCGTCTATCCCGTGATGTAATTTTCCCCTATCGCGCGATCTGTACGCACTCAGGATCAGCTACATTGTACTACCAATCTGCAAGGGCATGCATCCACGGCGCGTTGAGCATTTGCAATGATATTTCCGGAGCGTGCACTGCATGCACACATGCCATGGAATTATGAGACATGTCGATATCGATTCGTGCCATGCGCCACCCAACTCCAGTTGCATGGACATTTTGGACAAGGTTAGTAGTACAGCACTATGTTATGCACCATGCCTGCTTCCACATGCAAGTAAAATCTGTCATGTGCTATAAGCCTATAATGACACATACCAGATATGACACCAGGTATGGCACCAGATATGACTGCCGGCATGCCAGGATGCTTTATCAAGCGGCTAGGCTGTCAAAGCTGGAAGACAGTGTCATCATGGTCATGGCGGCAGCTGCTGTCCGCTGGGCTTTCTCGCACTTCACCTAGTACATGTGCTTAGAGTACACAGTCATTGTAGCTGTAAGCCTGTAGGTGTACGTGTGAGCTTAGATGCCCCGACTTTGGCGTTAATTAACGGTTAAAGGATGAAGAAGGTGGCTGTTCCGAGCGTTGGATCTTGTGTGCCTGTGTGTGTGTGTGTGCGTGCGTGCGTGCGTGTGTGTGTGTGTGTGTGTGTGCGTCGGAGACAGTACTGTACAATTCAGTCTTGGGGAGATTCGACACCAACCGGGGTGCCACTGACCCGCCCACATCTGTACCGCTGGCATTGAAGCGCTCGTTCCCGCACTGCAGTATTAGTGACTGGAACTCCCTCCCCGCCGCTCTTCTGTCCCAGCCTCCCCACAGCAAGGGAATGCAAGCGTTCAAAACGAACGTTTATCGCCATCTGCGAACCACAAACTGGCTCTGGGCAATCGACTCGCTATGATGCTGCTCTCGTCTATCTCTATGCACCACAACTGACTCGGACAATCGACTCGCCATGATCAGCCATGATGATGCTCCTCTCAGTCACAAGACTCACAACCCCTGTAATTGTTAATAATCTCACAGCTTCTCCCGCACACTCGCTGGTGTTAACCCTTCCTTTCTGTTCACTTTGCTGACTCGTAGCTCTATCCTTTGTTTTTTGGTGCGTTTTTTTGGCCGTGATGCCGAGACCTCAGGTCGGAAGAGCCAGCAATGCCCCACCATCACTGCTGCGTCTCGGTGCAGCCCCTGCTCAATAGATGTCACAATCGTCCTAGTCTTAGTACCATTGTCTTTCTTTATTATCTTCGAGCTGGGAATGTGAACATAGTAAAAATATAAAAAATCCGAATCTGCATCTCATTTACTGGCACTTGAAAAGGGTTTTTTGCAACTCAGCTCTCCATAATGTTACTCACTGGGGGGAGTGGTACATTTCCTTATGGCAATAGTCGGTAGGCACCGGCGGATTATGCCGGCATAATTATTGGCATAATTTGGTGGTTGAAAATTTGGAGCATAATTTGGCATCCTTTCGGAGGTAGGAGCAAAACTGCATGATTGTATCACAGTTCTAGTATGTCATCATCATCTGCGTTGCCGAAAAAAATAATAATAGTAAAAATTAAAAATAATAATAATAAACGGCATTTGAAGTTCTCCCAATCCTTTCCAAATAATAATAATAACAATAACAATAATTCGACGAGGAGACAATAATTTTAATATGGCAATAAGTAGGACGAGCTGAAGCGACATGTGGACTACTTTATTAACAATGTAAGCGATGGAGACCATGCAAGAAACAACCTAAAGGGTAAGGAAAAAACATGTAAGAAGAAAAAGGGCAATGGAAAAAATGATGATT
>NW_027044623.1:0-17027 GCF_964019385.1 Sycon ciliatum | reverse complement strand
TCTTGATTCTTCACATCTATTTATTCGTGTCACTTCTACACATAATTGGAGTGATATATTTCTGAACTTCTTTTCCTTATAGTTGTAGTCTTTTAGCTTATTTCCATCATTCCCTGTAGTATTTTGACAAGAAGGGAACGAAAACGTTCAATACTTTGACACATGTCCTAATTGGCTGGTGGTGACTCTTGTGTAGATGCATGCGTAGATAATACATTTTTTGTAATAATAATAATAATAATAATAATCTTCACAAGTTTGAGGGAAAGAGACAAACGGGAAAAGTCTGAAGAAAAAATTGACCGTCACCACCAGGACTCGAACCAGGGACCCTCGCTTGTAGCTAACGATGCTCTAACCACTGAGCTATGGTGTAGTCGTCATCCCAGCAGAGACTGTTCAACATTTTTCTTCAGACTTCGTAACTCACACTTCCTGTGAATCCACACAGGCGGGTGGGACGCAGCCCTCACTGTACCCACACACTTCACGTACACTCTAGCACGCGGGGAGCTCCAAGTCATAACATCTTCACAAGTTTGAGGGAAAGAGACAAACGGGAAAAGTCTGAAGAAAAATTCACCGTCACCATCAGGACTCGAACCAGGGACCCACGCTTGTAGCTAACGATGCTCCATATATATATAATAATATTATATATTATTCGCGGGATCCGCGTCGGCATCGCTTGAATGTTCAGAAACACACAAACTAGCCTTCGCATCCGCAGGCCACCACTATGCCTGTTAACCTTAGTGGCGAATGCAGACCTCACAAGTGAGTCAGGGGAGAGGAGGTTAGTCTCTCAACCAATCGGGCGTGTAACGGCCCATAACCCTGTAAACTGCATCCTTGTTATTCTCACTCCGAGCTGTGAGTACCCAGTTGACCGTGGGTGTCGGCGCAGTTCAACACGCATAAAAAGTCTTTTTACACGCTCCCTGCTACCAGCGCGGGTCTTGAACTCGGGACCTCATGATTCGCAGGCAGGCCTGCAAACCAATCGGCCATATGCGTTGCCATATATATATATAATAATAATAATAATTAATAATAATAATAATGAATGGAAAGAAGCCTCTTGTCCGGGCCAATAACACCAAAAAAGCAGATAGATGTGAGCTCAAAAATGGAACGAAAAATAGCAAATAGAATCAGAACTCACGATGGAATCAAACTCATGATGGAAACTACAACCCAATGAGTTGGAAAACCAAACACAGAATTAGATATTGGGAATAGAGTCAGACACAACAACAACCGAAATCAGTACACCAAAAATCTGTCCTACAAAAAAACAAAGGAACAAGAAAAACAAGAAAGACGAAGTACAAAGAATCCCCAAAAAAGAGGGGAGAACGGGATGAAAGAGGACCCGAGAGCGGCAAACCCCAGGAGGACTTAGCGTCACGTAGTGGCGGGAATGCGGGCCTCCACAGAAACAGCATCCACATCCGCCGCCAGACCAGGTGCACAGAATGCACGGCGACTCCCACGAACCATCAGGACGGAGTCGCGGACAAGGCTGAAAGCCAGGTCCGTCCGCAGCTTTCCCATCACGAGGGGATAAGGCTGCGAGAGCTTGGTGGAGAGCTTCGTTCCGAGCAGCTTCAGGAACCAGGTGGCCTCCTTCGCCAGGGCACCAGCAGAAGACAGGACGATCGGGGTGAACGACGCGTGCTCAACTTCCCGGATCCGGGCACCGTATGCCGACTGCTTCTGACGCTCGTGCCATTGGAACACCTCAGCCAGCGGGCGAGATCGGTACGACTGTGCGTTGGGATAGAACACCCTTACATCAAAAAATGCATCAGTCTGTACCGACCAAAACCCCCTGGCCTTGATGTCCGGTCTGGCGTCGTCCGCAGTGAGCAGGGCAGGACCATGGTCAAACGTGCGGACCGTCGGTAGAGGTCGCAGCGGTGGCTCCAGCTGCACATCCTCAGACACTTGAGAGAGAAGTTGGCCCAGGTAGTTGCGGACATGGTTGTGCCGGTGGAGAGGATAGCCGCCCAACTTGCAGATCATTGCGTGGTCGATGGTGAACGGCCGGCCGCATGGACACTCGGTAGGTGAATCGTGGATGGTGAGGCCATACCGAATGCATAGGGCATCAACGAAGGACCGCCGGTCGAGGGAGTATCCATGCTCGCGAACAGGAAGACAGGTCAGCCATGCACCTGTTCCCTTGGCCTGGAGGTGCTCCAGAAGCATTGGTGGTAGGGCCTCTGGACCAGCTGTCTGCAGGACAGTCTTGGTAGTCACAGACTGGGCTTGCTTGGCAGCAGCCTTGGCGGCGTAAATGGTTGCTGGCTCTACGCTGTAGAGGGAGGACTGGTCCGCGATAAGTTGCTGGAGACTGCTCGTGATGGACAGAGATGCTGTCCGCTGTTGCGGGGCAGCCTCAACTGGATTGAGCACTGCAAGGCCACCATGACGCACAGGCAGAGCAAGGAGGCTGCGTAGAGGGGCAGGGACGACTGGCACACCCAATAGAGCTGGCAACAAGACGGAGCGAAGAGAGGACTCGAGAGGCTCGAAGACGTCTGGTGCACAGCTCGACACGCGCATCAGGAATGTCCAGCGGTGACGGTACGAAGTGATTTGGCTTTTTTTAACATTTGGCATTTTTTAACAAATGTGTAAAATTTGCTTTTCTTCTGGCTGTTTCTCTGCTCCGGATGGCTGTATCGAAACATGGGTGGTGACAAATGAGAGCCAGTTTATCGTAGATCAACATTGACCAGAAAATTTGGTGCATATAATTTAATTCTCCCTGCCACGTCGGTATAACTAGTGGTGGGTGCTTTGCCATTTTGTGTAAAATGTGTAAAATAAGCCCTTGAATGGACGAGGAGGGCTGTGAATTGCTTCCGCAGGGCCTTTGGACGACGTCAGGCCGTCTTGCCATCACTAAAGACAACAGTGAAGAACAGTAGGTCACGGAATACACTCTGTGAGAACGAAAACATTGCTGTAATGCTATGCTACCTATCCAATTCTACCGTATGACACAGCCACTAGTTACAAATACAAAAACACGGCTTTGCGGCAGCATACAATGCAGTTGACAGATTAATTTTCATCCACTAGCATTCCTCGAAGTGATATCTATCAACTTCAGAACATTGATGACCGAATATCTCAGTTTGTGATGCCATTTTACAAATTTGTTAAAAAATGACACACCAATTATTTGAACCCTGAGAATACTATGAAAGTAGGACATGATTCAAGACACTTTCCAAAGTGGGATCATTCCCATTTTTAGAGACAACGGGCATGAGGGATAGCACTTCCACTTGCAACAATTCATTTGGACGTAGCTTGCCTAGAAGTGGCTGAAAAAACGTGATTTTACAACCATGTTAAAAAAAGCCAAATCACCTCGTACATGTATGTAGTTTTCTCGCTCCACATATACTGGCATACACAGAGACATAGACAGCAATAACGACAACACACAAAGTGAAGGGTAGTTGGCCGCAGCCAGATGTGAACCGGATAACTAGTGAGGTATGGAAGCAAGCAAGGACTGAGAACAGAGTGTCTCAGATAGAATAGGCGTGCCAGTGGATAGCAGAAATCAGAGGCCATGATGCAGAACCACTTGGGACCGTCAGATTAATTTTCCTGGACCGAGCCAGCCGGGGAAAAAACCCTCGCGCCGACGGACGCATTTGTGAGGGAAAAAACCGGGTGTATATCCCCAATGGCGATTAGGCATCATGTAGGCATGGCAAGCACATCACGGCAAACAGTGATATAAAGCATTGATAATATGCACAGAAATAAAGGGTGGGAGGGCAGGGACACTGGTGAGACTCAAAACTGACTGAAGAAGTCAGGAAAATAAGCGACAACAAAGAACACACCAGATGCCATATTTGCAACTGAAAATATTTCGCGAGAAATACAACTTGATTTTTCCTGGTTTTTGCTGATCTCGTCATGTTGACTAATCTTCTCACACTCTATCTTCCTTTGCCATGGTGCCTACTGACAGTACACATGGTACAAGACAGTAGCTCGCCAACCTCGTCTTCAGCTCATTGTTGGATCACTTGGTCCACCATCAGTCCGTCCTCGTCTTCGAACCGCAGCTTGACCTGCGCATATGGATTTGATCCTGCTCAACAATGCAACGCGCGAAGGACTAAAGGGACGTTGGTCTAGGAGGGCGGCAGGTTTTGCACCATGGCAACCAGGAGTGCGAGCACGCGACAGCCACCAGCGCAAAGCGCTGTAGGCTGCGGCACGCCGGCAGGGAGAGCGAATGAGACACTTCGCCGTGACCCAGGTGAGCAGCTGAGCGCATACATCTCGTAACTCAAAGACAGTGCAAAACGAGTACTTGCAGTAGACTCTACTATAATTGCGAGTCGTAGATCTACGCGTGACGCGTGTATGAAGAGAGAAGGGCTTCCCGCAACCATCACATTCATGATTGCGCTGGCAGGGGCAAGCGGCTGCCGACCATAGCGGATGGAGAGTAACATCCCGGAATTCCGTACTCGATAGATCATACGGTACCCCTTCTGCTTCAGGGGCAACACCGTAAGTCATCCGGAGGCATTTCCCTGTACGATGCGGGAGAGGGTGCAGTACATGTATAGTACTTTTTAATAGTACCGTAAAATCCCGCCAGAGCGCCCCTACCTCCTCGTCGCTTCTTTTTTTTTTTTTTGTCATACATAGTTTTCTTCAGGTGGGGAGAGGCGGATGGGCGAGTCCTCCTTGCCGCATTCAGTGCAACATGAAAAAGTACTCACCCTACGAAAACTGTTCGTGCATCTCGTACACCGACCAAAGGTCAAGAGCCAGGAGTCGTACAGACCCGTCAAAACTCAGGGTTTGTGCGATCCCTGGTCAAGAGGGTACCTAGGGTGGGCACTGTTGCGTACATTTCCAACGGGGTCGAGCACGCGTCTGCAGTACAGTACGGCATCACAGACTGTGACAGAGTCATACGAGGATACATCCCTGACAAGAAGTCAGGGAGAGGCGGACAGGAGGGACGGGGCGCTCTGGCGGGATTTTACGGTAGTACTTAGCATCTCATAGCACAGTGAGAACACCGGCCAATACAAAGAGAGAGGGTGTTATACAACGTTAGCCAACCACGGCAAGGAAGGGAGAAGGGGAGGAGAAGAAAAAAGGAACCAGCATGGATAAGCAGTGATTGCAACAAAATGAGAAACACAAAATCAAAGTCAAGGTGCGACAAGGCTCTTAAAAAGGCGGAGGGAAGAAAGGTCACGCAGAGTACGCAGTGAAAAAGGGAGAGTGAAGTAGAAAGGAGGACTAAGGTTTCGGAAGGGAAAGGGAATTTCTCGTGCTACGGGAAGAGAACCAGTTGAAACAGTGGAGGTGAGGTGGACACAGATTGAGTTTGAGAGAATGGATAAGGGTGACAAGATGTGAATTACGTCTCTTAGACAAAGGGGTAGTGTCAGCAAGGGCATAAAGGGTGGAAGATGGGAGCATGCGGGGTTTTCGGAGGAGGATTTTGAGAACTTTTTTGTGGTGGATATCGAGCTTGGCAGCACGGGTTGTGGAAATTCCAGCCCAAGCAGTATCTGCATAATCAAAAATGGGGCGTAGATAAGCTGAGTAAAAGAGGAGTTTACAAGAGATTGGGAGATGGTAACAGTGAGAAGAGAGGACTCCTAAAGATGAACTTGATCGTTTACACATGTAATCGATGTGGGGTTCCCATGAAAGGTTAGAGTCAATAAAAATGCGAAGATGCTTATGACTGGAGACTATGTTTATAGACTGGGGGAAAGTGGGATGGAGGAGGGGCGGAACATCGGGCTGAGAAGGAAAGAGCATGATTTTAGTTTTAGACAGATTGGGCGATAACCGCCAAGACGACATCCAGGAAATTACTCTTTGAATCCCGTTAGCTAGGTTACTCATCAGGCCAGTGATGTTAGGAGATGCCCGTAGGAGCGTTGTGTCGTCTGCGAACAGTGATGTGCCCGGGGCAGCTGCGGGCAGATCATTGACGTATAAGATAAAAAGAAGGGGGCCGAGGATGGAACCCTGGGGAACTCCGGATAGTACTGTTGTGTCGGCTGAGGACGTCCCATGTACCGTGACGTACTGCGTTCGCCCAGTTAGGTAAGATGTCAGCCATCTAGTAGGGCGCAGATTGCCGTCTACAGTACGGTATCAGTAGGGCACAGTCACCCAGTTTCGGTGGAAGTGCGCGAGTTCGATTGGGAATAAAGGAGGAAGGGAGCGTCTCAGCTTCCTCGGACCAAGACCATTCGACTCAGCACCCCGAAGACTAAAACTGGTGAAAATTTGATTTTAGGGTATACTTCCCCTTTAATGGCGGCACGGAGGGGGGCATCAACCCAAGGTGGCTGACCTAAACGTCGGCATGAGGGGGAGAGTGGACGCCGGGAGAAGTACCCGAGGTGCTTCTCCATGGCCCTGCTAAGAATAGAGTGGAAAGACGAAAGAGCGTCATCCACGTGCGAGCTGCGGAGGTGACATTTCCAGTGGACATCAGCAAGTTCTGCATTCAGGTCATCCCAAACGCAACGTGGCACCAACTTGAAGTTGTAACCTGGGGGTGTAAGGGTAGATGTTGGGAGGAAGTGATGTTGTAGGGTTGGATTTTTGTTAGCAGCGGCAATGTTGTAGGCTAGCGTTGTAATGACTTGCAAATGATCCGATGCAGCAAGCGGGGCAGCATCGTCAACAGAGCGTACAGAGAGGGGCGGTTCGTAGCAAGCAAGTCCAGACAGGACAGTCTTCTATTCGGAGCGACACGGGTGGGGAAATTGACAAGCTGCTGGAGGCCAAAGCTAGAGAACACGTGTGATAGCTCCGTACCAGCACGCGATGTGGTGTCACAACTCCACCAGTCAGAATTGTGGGCATTGTAGTCACCGGTTAGAAAAACATCAAATAAAGAGAGGTCCAAGGAACACAGCGTGTCGGTAAGTATGTCGCAAAAGGAGGTGAGATCAAGAAGGGATTGTGAAGGGGGGCGGTAATGACAGCAAATGAGTAGCGGATTGGCCCGGAGACCTGCAGGTGCACCAAGCTCAATCCATAAGGCCTCGCTTTGGGGAGAATCAAGGTCATGGCGACGGGTGCAATGTGAAAATGTCCCATCACGTATGAGAATGGCCACGCCACCATAGCCACGTAGGTTTGATCTCAGGTTCTTATGTGTAGATCTGTCTTTACGGAAGCATGTGTAGCCTGGAACACTGAATAAAAGTGACGGGCTTAGCCAGGTTTCTGTTAAACATAATATATTATGGTGGGCTTGTTGGCATGACATATTGCGTGCAATTCCGGAAGTTTGTTTTTTACAGAGCGACAGTTGATAGTTACAATGTTAATAGAATGTGCGTGGTCCGGGAAAACGGGAAAGCATGAGCGCTCAACGGGGTGAAGACCGACATTAGTTTGTGGAGCTGCTGTACCCTTGATGTGCGGATGGGCTTGTGTACATTGGACTTCTCTGCATTGATGCAATAGGTGGATGATCTATATTCGGACCTGAATTTGCAGACTGTACACGTGTGTGGTTGTGGGAACGGTTCCTGATGTTACAGTACTGTACGACTTCCTTCCCATATTGGGCTCGGGTACGGATGTGTGTGCAATGTGTTGTTGTCGAAGCTCTTTAATTTCTCGCTTGAATTCCTGAACCTCTAGTTTCAAGGACAATATTGTGTCATCTCTATCCTCTTTCATGGACACAAACTCCGCGGACATGGATGCGAAGGATACCGCAAGGCTATTAAAGGGGAAGTTAAGGCAAAAATTAAAATTTCACCAGTTGTAGTCTTCGGGGTGCTGAGTCGAATGGTCGTGGTCCGAGGAAGCTGAGACGCTCCCTTCCTGCTCTAACCACTGAGCTATGGTGTAGTCGTCATCCAAGCAGAGACTGTTCAACATTTTCTTCAGACTTCGTAACTCACACTTCCTGTGAATCCACACAGGCGGGTGGGACGCAGCCCTCACTGTACCCACACACTTCACGTACACTCTAGCACGCGGGGAGCCCCAAGTCATAAAATCTTCACTAGTTTGAGGGAAAGAGACAAACGGGAAAAGTCTGAAGAAAAAATTGACTGTCACCACCAGGACTCGAACCAGGGAATATAATAATAATAATAATAATAATAATAATACACAAGAGAGAGATTGGAAGCTTTGTTACAACTCTGAGTTTCACGTATTACTACGATCATTGTAGGCATGCAAGAAACCATACTAAGCACACGGAAAGAATAGACAACCAGCCATTGTGTCTCTCAGATTCTTCATCTGTAAAACCAGCTCAACAGCAGCATATGGCCAAGAGCATTACGCAATGCCCTGTTGCCATGACTGTGCACATCAGTACTACAGCCGTGATGTACAATGCATGACTACCACATTACCCCCTTCCCTAAGAAAAAAAATGTCTGCAAATGCAAACCTGTTTGAGAAAAAAAGGAGAGAAAAAAAAGAAAAAAGGAGAAAATTGCAGACAAGAAAAGAACAATAAAATCGCAATCGAACTCGCGCACTTCCACCGAAACTGGGTGACTGCGCCCTACTACAATTATAGATGGGGATTTGTATGCAAAATGTCACTAAAAGCGCCATTTCGTTCTTATAAAAGCACGGATGACCGCGATTGGCCCATATGTTGTAGTCTTTTGGACCCTGAGTCGACTGGTTTTGGTCCGAAAAGGCTGCGAAGCAGCGTTCCTCCTTTATTCCCAATCGAACATGGTTGAACAAGCGGTCACGTGCTCCTGCGTACACCAGTCACCTGGTCACCGTGCCTGCAGGGTACAACTACTTACTAGCCTGTTTGACCTTTTTTGGGTGCAGTCCTGTCACTCGAGTTGAACTCGAGTTGAACCTTGGTGTGAAAGTTGTCGCCTGCTGGCGTGGTGACCAGGTGATTTGGGCACCCAGGAGCACATGACCGCTTGTTCAACCATGTTCGATTGGGAATAAAGGAGGAACGCTGCATTGCAGCCTTTTCGGACCAAAACCAGTCGACTCAGCGTCCAAAAGACTACAACATATGGGCCAATCGCGGTCATCCGTGCTTTTATAAGAACGAAATGGCGCTTTTAGTGACATTTTGCATACAAATCCCCATCTCGTAGGGCGCAGTCACCCAGTTTCGGTGGAAGTGCGCGAGTTCGATTGGGATTCAAGTAGGAAGGGACTGTCTCAGCTTTCTCGGACCAAGACCATTCGACTCAGCACCCCGAAGACTACAACTGGTGAAATTTTGATCGTTGCCTTAACTTCCCCTTTAAGCTGGTCTTCTACAACAGACGTACCGTGTGTAGTGGCTGGCTGAGGCAGCACTCCCACGCCTTTTTCCCGGAGTTGCTTGACGAGTTCAGGCCGAGAGAGACTCGATGCTTGGTCGATGGATTTCAGCTCACCCAGGTTGATCAGATCCTGATATCCAAACAGAGCTAGGTCTGCATTCTCATCGAGGGACATTGTGTTAGTCTATAGAATACAAAGTCAAAGGCAAAACTTGCCAAAAGGCAGGGAAGTGCTGCAGAGAGTAATTCTCGGAGCACGAAAATTTGTTGCATCCGTACTAACGCATACAACCGATTCTTCCGTGACCATGGTGACCAGTCCTGGAGATGTCCTGTAGATAAGACATCCCGGAACCCAGCATGCATCTATGCTGTTCCCATAGTAATCGTCACACGTGACTCAAAACCTTCGTGACGCACTTGCTATACGGTATGGGCTGCAGCTCCCAGGTATACCATGGTATACCATCTACTTGTGTCTGTGGTCATGCCTCCACCATAATGTTAACCTGCCCAGCCGGCGGGTATTTTTTATCACATTGCACATACCTACAGAAGAAGGGGAAACAAACGTATGTCGGTGCCGTGCAGTAGTAATGCTGCAACAAGTGCAAGTCAAGTAGCTAGATCCATCTGCCCGACACGATAATGTGCGTAACATCCTGGCGGAGATGCTCTCCGAAGCCGTTCGCGATGTCGAGACTGAGCCACGTCTCTGGCCGCTGTCTGGCGAGGATCTGCTCTATGCCACGGCTAACCGGACTGATGAGGCTCGGCTGGACATTCGTGCCCGGGGCTTCTGGACAATGCAGCAGGACGCCTATTTTGATGTTAGGGTAACCCACCCTAAGGCGTCTGTGCTGTCTGGTCCAGAAGTCCTTAACCAACTCAGGGCCCATGAACGGAAAAAGAAGCAGCAGTACGGTGCCAGGGTCACTGAAGTCGAGAGAGGCTCTTTCGCCCCTCTTGTGTTCGCCACGAATATGGGATGGCGGGGCCGGAGTGCTCACGATTCCTGGCGACCCTTGCCGGTCGGCTCGTGGAGTGCAATAAAGACATCCGATATTCAACAAGCATCAGTGCCTTGCGTGTTCGGCTGGCGTTCTGCCTTGTACATTGGGCTTTTGCGGCTTCCGGTCCTCGTACCAACGTCGCGTCTGCTCGTCGTTGATGAATTCGGAGATATTTTGCACATGTAAAGAAATATGAAGCGCCAAAGGGGCCGCAATCTTGAGTGCCACGGATGTAGTATGCACTGTGCATATGTGAAAAGGGAAATGCGTACACTCATGATCAACACATGGCTTTTACGTGTTAGCCTAGTTCGCATGCACTGACTCCAAACCGCGGGAATCTCCAAGTTTCAACCACCTCTGAAGCCTTGGAGAGCTTTGGAGAGCTTTGGAGAGCTTTGGAGAGCTTTGGAGCAGGGAGTAGTACAATACCGTATTATACTACTCCCTACTTTGAAGAGCCTCCGAAAAGTCGGAGAGGATAATATAAGAACTGCTCTCTTGAGCTTTTCGGAGAGTCTCCAACTTTTCCGAGAGGATTTAAGAACGTACCCCAAGAGTAGATAAACAGTACAATCATGTACTAGTACCAAGAGTAGAAAAACAAGAGTGTGCAACTCGCGGATGGGTAGGCCCACGGCGGAATTTTTTGTTGACGTAATCTTTTCGACGACGCACGCGCTGCGAATCTTTCGGAAAGTTTTCCCTCGTGCTCTTGGCCGGCTTTACACTGCAAGGTCGGTGCCCAGCACATGCGCTCACACTGCTCTGCGGCAAAATGCGCGTTCTTCTGAAAAAAGGTGACGTCAGCAAAAAATTCCGCCGTGGGCGGGGGTATCTGCAGATTGTGCAGGAGAGATCCGGAGTTGCACACTCTTGTTTATCTACTCTAGCTAGTACTAGTAGTAAACAGTTTATCTGGGATCCCGTAGTGCCCGTGCACCCTCGCCCGCAGCCGCGCACATTGACCTAGCATGGCATGAACGTGGAGTGCCTCAATTCTGGCGGGAGAATTATCAATTCCGCCCTCTCTTCAGAATTCATCGTCGATTCCGACGACGGAATTTGTGTAATTGAACGGTGGATCCACCATAATTCATTCTAGAATTGACCGAAATGTGTGTAATCGAACGTGCCCACCCATTAGGCATGTGACGTCACTATTTCCACAAAATAGGCAAACGAGTAGTAACATTTCCACTAAAACTCACAGACAGGGTACCCAGTACTGAGTACGTAGACTGAGGTGCCAGTAGCCATGGTAACCTGGAGGTCCGCACATAGTAAGAGAGGTATGTGTACTCTCTGCGTGGGTTCTTTTCTGCACTTGGAAAAATCAATCAAAATAAGTATGTTGGCCTATCGGCCTATCCACCATCATCCTCCAGACTGACAAGAAACACAACGTTGACTTGGACAAGGGGCATACGTGCATCTGCATGCACAGACTAAACCAATCTATATTAGTATAGATATTTTCACACCAGGCTTTTCACAGAAGAGCAATTACATGTATGCCGAAGGCAAGATTCAGGAACATCAGAGAAGTTCCGGAAAGCTGTTCTCAACGCGATGTGCATGACCAGCAGCAAGGAGACACTATAATTAGGAGTGAGGAAAAAGCCGCAGAAAATTATTGCAGCACTGAAATATTTCAGACGTCACATTGTAAGTGTAAGTTTGGTGTTACCACAGCCGGTCATTGGTATACATGTACAAACACAGTGTGTGTGTGGGGGGGGGGTGCGTGCGTGCATGCGTGTGTGTGTGTGTGTGTGTGCGCGCGCGCGTGTGTGTGTGCTTGTGTGTGCGTACGCACGTGCATGCGTGTGCATATGAATTTATGCAAGTGTACGTGTTTGTGTGTGCATGTGAGTGCGTGTATAAGCATGCGTATATGCGCGTCTGTTGATCCATGTGATCACGCAGCAGCTCTGGTGGTGGTGGATTACTTGACCAGAATTATAACACATGCAGTCTGGAAAAGCACTGTGCTGACTGACAGATGCACCGTCCACCATCAGCAGCACTAGTGATAGTAGTGTCATCAGTACGTTAGGACCTAGAGACGCGTGTACAGCCACACTGACGACATCAAGGTAACTTCAATGATTGCATGATACAGCAGGGACCGGGTGATGTTTCTCTCTCAAACGCCGGCTGCATAATACTCAAGTCGGAGTGGGAACAATTTGCTTCCTGATCCGTATATAGATGTAGCGAGTACAAGTGGAGACGAGTATTCACCTACTGAAGCTCATCATCTGTGCTATCCACAATCTCCGGCAACCGATAGCTTGCCAGATTGACATATATGGGTTCTTCATCTATATAATCAACTTCCGGCTGTGCCGGCCCGGTTTCGATGTGTTCAGTATCAGCCTCTTGACCGTCTGGTGGGTCACGGGTCAAGGTGCTTGCAAGTTCAGTGTCCGTTGCTGCGCAAGCATAGCTAGGATCATCTGCTGATTGTGATGTTTTCATTGCTGACACACTTCCCGGGTATGGTGCAGACCCAATCAGGTCGTTGCTATGGGCTTGCGATGCAATGTGACCGGCTTCGTCAGTTGAAAACTCAATATCCTCGTATGGGTGCTCGTCTTCCGGCTGTTCGGGCTCCATTGGAAGTTGTCTCGCTCTCTGGCTTTTGGTAGCGCTGGCTTTCATAGCTGCTAGCTGGGTCGCAGTGCTGGCATCAGAAATACTGTCACTTCTTATGGGTACAGCAGGTTTAAGGCGAGATTGAGACGATGCAGGCAGATTGCCCGCATCGTCAAAATTGGCCAGTGCGTCGCTAGTGGAATCACAGATTTCCGGTTCAACAAGCTGTCGCTTCCGGTCCTCTCCTGTTGTCACTTCTGCACCGCTCCGTGCTTGGGTCTGATCTCTTCCCGTGTCTGTGGTGCGTACACATGGGTGTCCGCATGCACATGCACACACACGCCACACACACACACACACACACGCACACACACGCACGCATACACACACGCACACACATGCACACACACGCACACACATACACACACATACACACATACATACACACACACACACGAACATACACACAGGTTACAGTACACATACACACAGATTACACACATACATGTTGCGGATATGACTGTCACTGCATCTACAGTTCTTGACGCAGAGAAATCCGACTACATGAATAAGATAGCACCACGCTCACGTGAGTAGAGCGGTGTGTGTGTGTGTGTGTGTGTGTGTGTGTGTGTGTGTGTGTGTGTGTGTGTGTGTATGTGTGTATGTGTGTCAGCTAGTTCGGCTGGTAGGTACACTTATGCCTGATTGTGTTGGGTCTGTTGCCAACAGGCTCGGCTGTTTGAAGGTGTAATGTTGTACCTACCACCTTTGTTGGTTTCAGGGTTCATATACTTTCTATTTGAAGTATACATACCTGTTAACCATGGATTGCTTCTGGCTAGATAAACTCTTGTGTAATCAGTGGTGCTAGTGAAGCTTATATCAGATCCACTCTGATTTAGCCACATACACTAGTGGCAAGTATTACCTTCACTGGGGGCAGGGGTAACTGCAGTTGGATCCCGGGACGGATACCCTGATGCCGCCAATCCTTTTTCTGCACCTTGTCCTCACCCACTTACTGAGGTGTGGTGAGCCCATAAGTGGGATCATTTTCAAGTCCACCCAGAGTTTTGGGGATTTCAGGGGGTGTCGGCCGTTGGGCGGTTCAATAACCAATTGAGTCATCTTTCTAAGATTCCTTTTGAGTCTCTCTCCAATCCCGGGGGGACTCACGTGACCAGTTTTGGCAGTGAGCAACAAGTACAGTATGTGTGTGTGTGTGTGTATGTGTGTGTGTGTATGCGTGTGCGTGTGTGTGCGTGTGTGTGCTCCCAACATCGAGCACCCCGGCAACCCGATCACTCCGCAGTGCAGCACCTGTCACCAGAGTTTCAAGTCCAGCAGCGGCTTGGCCAGACACAAGCGCGACCGCACGAAACGAGGGACAGTGTCGGAAAGGGCCGACTTCCCGTTTGAGTGCCCTTGCCAAAGGAAGTTCCAACTACTTCACCATCTAGTACGCCATCAGGAGTGCTGCTCCTCAGCCTCTTCCACCCCTCTCCCCTGACGGGGACCGTGTAACCTATCCAGGCAACGTGTATCAAGGTCAAGGTCAAGGTGTGTGTGTGTGTGTGTGTGTGTGTGTGTGTGTGTGTGTGTGTGTGGCTGCAGCTTCCACTGCGCCCGCTGCAACCGCTGTGTGCTATCGCGCCAAGGCATGAAACGTCACAAGTGCAGCCGTGGCTCGGCCAGAGCAACCAACACAGACCGTAGCTCCTACTGCATCGTTTGCAATTGCGGTCGGCGTTTCAGTAGACCACAGGACCTATCCCGTCATCGCCCCTACTGTTCCGAACCTGCTCAACCCCCCCCCCCCCCATGGGGTCCGCATAGCCAGAATATGGCAGCGCATCCAAGGTCCAAGGTCCAAGGTGTGTGTGTGTGTGTGTGTGTGTGTGTATGTGTGTGTGTGTGTGTGGTGCTAGGGCTGCGTAGCCCTCGTAGCCGCATGTGGCTATGTCAGTTCATCTACTGTTACTGCCGTGGTCATGGAACTCCAGTCGATTGACGTGGGGCTGGCGCCCTCTCAGCTCAGCGCGTACAGAACGTAACGTCGTTGCATGCAGTGCACATGTTGACCCGATGCGACCAGCAGCGCATGCATGTGCGCACTGCTTACCTAAGGCTGCATGGCCAGCGCCCTAGGGCCGCTAGACGTGCGACCGGATTTCCATGTCCACAACAGTAGTACGTGCATGTGACTATGTCTATACATCCAGTACAGTACATGTGCATGTGCATGTGACAGTACAGTACACAACAGAGAACTCTGACAACTCACAGACGTCAGCTACAGCAAACCCGGAAACCGTTGCACCCGTTTTGGTTCACGATTCGCGAACACAGACAAATTTGCACCTGGAGATGTTCGCGATTGGAGTCAATGTCCTTGGTTTCTTTACTACAGTTCTGCGTTTCACACCGGCTTGCTTTTGCGATTTTACACCCATTGCGAAAAATGAGAAGGATTCCGGATCGCAAAGGTTTCCCAGTTTACAATATTAATATTGCACTCTGCTGAAAGACATTAAAAAAAGTTCATGAACACACAAAATCGTGTAGTCTAATGAGAAGGTCTGGTAACAATTTGGGACTCAATAACAGGCAAATGCCACATGACACATATCAGGCACTATGGTCCTAAAGAAATTTATTCCAACGAAGAGATTTCACGTTAAATGTAAAACTACCCAAATTAATAATTCCACCGCCACCACGTGTGCTCTCTGGCCGACCTCATCAGGTGAAATTATTCATTAATGAAGAAGCTGAAAGCAGCTGCTCATCCTGGCAGTACTACTAACTTCCTCGTTATACATGTCCATATCTTACAGTATACATGTCCATATCTTACAGTATACATGTCCATATCTTACAGTATATTATAACTACACAATATGTCTTTAAATAGCAGTAACAGGAGAAGAGTACTTACCTGAACACTTGCTTGTACCCGTACATGGTGCGGTAGCTGCACTGATGCCGCCCGTACCACGACGTCGAGGTTTCGGCACTGGGCGAGGAGAGTTAGCAGCCGTTGCTGGTGGTGAGGTGGTGGTCACACTCACACTTCCGCTTCGTTCCGACAGACCACCTGGAACGACGCCGCATTGTGCCGTGATGTCATTAGTGACTTGAGCATGTGACTCTGTCTGGAGCGGGTGTGATGACTGATGGCGATGTGCAGCTGTTTTCTCATGGCTAGACTGAGCAGCTATGCTGGATGACGGTAGTGTCTGCTCCACTCCTCCTCCCGTGATGGTATTGGTATTGGACAAGCTCCCGAGCAGTGGGTCCACTGCAGCCGTGTGAGTGTCGGGTGACACGACACACTCGCCGCTCTTGCCTATCACCGCGTGTTTCTGACTGGGCGGAGAGTAATCCGGCGAGTTGAGATCGCGCTCGTACCGCTCCCGTGCCGGACTTACGCCACCACAACGAGGAGGCTTCTGGGGTTTGGCCAGCATGTTTCTAGTAGTAGGACTCAGCAGTGGGGTGGATTTGGCTGGTGACAAGACGGCGGGTGGAGCGGGTGGTGGGGAGGACGGTGGGGAGTAACTGAGCGGCGGTGGTCTAGGACCGGCGGGACCTTTCAGATTGAGTAACCGCAGGTCTCCGCCACTACCACCACCGCCAGCTGATGTGGAATTGGCACTTAGACGACCGCGGCTTGCCCCGATACCGTCATCCTTGCTCAGATCGTTCATAGACTGGCTGGACGAGTCATGTCTTTTCTGAAGCTGCCGCACTACCTCTTGCGGTGGCGAACCGGGAACTGCTTTAGAATCACGACCGATGCCGCTCCACGTTATTCTTCGCGGCATGCCCGCTATCTCTCCGTCGATGCTATCCACACCTCCTCCAGCCGCCGCTATCTTAGCTTCAGCCAGGGCAAAGTGTGGTGAGGCGTTCAGAGCGGCGTCCTCCAAGTGCAGCTGTTGCCGACCAATGCGGGCGATATCATTCTGCTCTGACTGCAACACCTTGAACTTAGTCTGCCCGTCCGCCATGTCCGCCTCATGCACTTGCTCGATGTACAGCTTGGCCGTGCTCAGCGATTGCTGGATGTAGGAGATGACTTCGTCGACGGATA
>NW_027044622.1:0-60000 GCF_964019385.1 Sycon ciliatum | reverse complement strand
GTGGTGAGTTCGTGGGTCCTCGAGTATCGTGTATGATTTGAATGGTCGCGGGGACAGAAGAACAGTACTTTTACGACTCCCAGCGGTGCAAACAGACCGCGGCCATGTTTTCTCTGTCGGCCGCGATCACGTTCAAAAAATCGATGACGCAATGCATGCGCAGAGGCCTGCGCAGTGCGTTCGCTGACATCCCTAATACCATACTGATAAGAACTTGTGCAGAGGAGGGGGAGGGGGGGGGGGGAGTGGTTTCAGAGCAAAGGTTTTCACAGTAACTGAACATATATTCTCAAACAGAACTAGTTAACCTATTCATAACATGGCATAGTTTTCACAACTCTTACCTCAGCATATGCAAGCTTGGTCCAGGTGACTTCCAGCAAGTATGGTACACAGCCTGCTTTCTCTGCGTACACTGCTTCACCAAGAGGAGTTCTCCCACACTAAACAAAGCCATAGCAGCAACAACCAAACCGACATTTTGATATCACGAGTACCTGTACTCTACTGGAATTGACGACAATTGCCATATCGTGGACTGGATGGATCCTGTGCGGTAAAAAATAAGCATTCTTTTCCCATATCTCTGAAAGCAATACTGTCATCTATAATCAGAACGATTGTGAATAAATATATATTATCGTGCTCCACAGTAATGTTCACTATGTTGTGCTGTGCTTTCTAAAAGAAACCATTCTAAACGTGTTTAGAACAGAGATATACTTGGGAGTCTTGGCCAGTATAATAATTCCTCTGCCTGTATAACTCCCACCCGAAGAACTCTTCCCTCGTGAGGCGTTGTTAACTTGATGGAGTTTTTTGCTTGGACACTCTTATTTCAAAGAACGGGAGAAGTTATATGTACTGCGTTCACGTACAGGTGTGTTCAATGTGTGCCCCACGCATGCGCATGTGACATCATGTGTGGATTGCGTTTTGGCTCCTTCTGGCGTTTCAGACTTTCGCTACTTAATCTGCTCTTACGCTTCTGGCAACTGGTGTCTTTTGCCATTGCTCTGTTCTGTTCGTACTACTCCCCGCTATTACTCTAAGTGCCATTCACACGGCTGTAGCATTGTTGGCTTATAGCTAAGACTGGTCACGTAACAACAGCTACTTTTGCAGCAAATGATTGGTGGGGTTGCTGTTGTATCAGCTTGATATTCTCCCACCAATAGACATACAGCTAGCACAGTGATCCTAAAGAGTGCTGTAAGAGTGACTGACTACAGTAAAGGGAGTCTACGATACAGATTTCTCAACTTACTTTGTTCTTTACAGAGATCGTGTCTGGTTGGAGATCTAGTAGATACTTGATGACTTCCAGATGTCCATTGGCGACAGCACGATGAACAGGAAGGTCGCCGTTCTGTGTACAGGTAAGACACATGACCAGGCATTCCTATGTGTTATCCATCAGAAAAGTACGCATCTTGGATATGATGTACAACTCATTGCCAGGTGAGGCAACCTGATGTAGACTACTCGGAGTCAGTTGACAAAACTGTTTGCCAGCAAGTACTGGAAAACCCCAACGCATGTTTCAACACCAGGCAGGGGATTGGTCCATAGAAAAGAGGTTTTCCCGGATCCAATGGCCTCCCAGGATGCAGGGCAAGGCTACAAGCCTGCATCTCTTGGTAGCATTTGTCCATGTCTCTGCTTTTACGACAGTTGTGATTATATAGTTGTTTACTAGTCAGTACATGCACGGGGGGGGGGGGGGGGGGGGGGCTAGTAAGAAACACTTACCCACTTTACAGTTAACAGGTACAGTCAGTAGCAGTTACTGACAAAGTTACGAACTTTGTACGTCAGCGTATGGAGCGGACCACAATATGGAGAAATTCAGGCGGTAAGAGCTCCGAGACCACTATTTAGAATTGTTTTTTTAAGGCAGCCACAGTTGCTTGCCGATATTGCTTTGTTAGCCAGCAGGCATTTAATCATTTCCAGACCAGTGTGCAGTTAAGATGCCGAGTAAGATTGTAACTGGGTCCACGCGGGTTTCTGATGATCGTGTACATACATGCCTCTGAATGAACAATATTAAAGTCGTCATAAGCAGAATAAGCAAGGCGCACATAACTCGTATCAAAACGAAATAGAACATTATTTTGGAGTTCTAGATTTCCTCAACCCACCGTCCAGAGCGTACAGTTTGCAACATTCCTGCAGCAGTATGGCACACATCACCACACCAGCAGTCCGCTGCATCTGCAGGGCAACGACCTCGCTGAGCGTACGGTCAGAGTCGGTCGAGCCTGCACTAGTGAAAGGGTCTGACCCTTATGACACGCTGCTAAGCTATTGCTCAACACCCCTCGAATGCGGGTTCAGCCCAGCCCAGCTTCTCATGAGCCACCGTCTACTGTCTCAGACAACACTCAGCTTCTCTCAGCGGGATAAATTGCAATTGAGGAACACGTTTTTCGTCCTTTTTGCTTCAACATGACACTGGACAACGGTCGAACCTCCACACCGTGATGGCATAGATTGCCGCACGTGTGGCTAGCAGGTTACTGGGGCCCTAGCTACGCCCTACCCCGGACATGGACAGACAGTAGAGCCGTGAGTATGCCTATGATTGTAAGGACTATACCGTGAAGTCGCGACTCTCGAGTGAAAGCCATGACTACGTGGTCTACACTATACTAGCACTATGACTCGTTGATCGTCGAGATTACAACATGCAGTGAGTACTGCTACATACATGTACATGTACTAGCGTTGCGTGCGCACCAGTGCACTCACAAAACTGCATTGAAACCATCATAGCAGAGAGGGGCGTTTAGTACAGTAAAGGGGTTTCCGGGGCGACATGAACCTGCCCCATGCGTACGCGCCTGCACTCATTTGCCAAAGATGCACACTCTTTGCTCATGGATTCATTCCCATTTCAGTTCCACAGATTTCTTAGATCACTGTGTTCTTTACGGAGACCATGTCAGGCTAGACATCTAGTAGATACTTGACGACTTCCAGACGACCAGTCTGAGCAGCGTTATGAAGAGGAAGGCTACCCTGCTGTGTGCAGGTAAAGACAAGGCCAGACATTCATATGTGTAAAAACCACTGCAGCACATTAGCGTCTGGCAATACATTACAGTGGCTTCTAAACACACACACACACACACACACACACACACACACACACACACACACACACGCACACGCACACGCATGCGCGCACACCACCATTGGACCATTGGACGCCCATCGCCGGAGGCAATGATAGCGATGCTACAGCAGAAGCCATAGCAGCTTGTGCTGGGATTGCACCATTCAACAGCTTGCAAGGCTGAAGAATTGACCGCCACTATTCAGCCTGGTCTACACCACACAGCTATGAAGTGGATTTTTCTGGCCAGTGAATCCCTACTTTTTGGTCTCTTTTTTTTCTTTTTTCTTTTTTCCCGCACACACATCCCACCACATACTCCGGCATGCACTGGCTACACACACACGCACGCACGCACGCACGCACGCACGCACGCACGCGCACACACACACACACACACACACACACACAAACACACACACACACACACACACACACACTCACTCAGTCAAACATCCTGCAATGGAAAAATGGCACGAAAAGAATGTACCTTACTACTACCAAAATAATGCCATTACCTTCTGGCACTGAGAATGGTCTATCACACTACAGAAGGCATAGATAGTCTACGTACATAACTCCTTTAAACTGCAATGTACCGGTACACATGAGCAATATCAAGTAGCATTTCGCGAAGTTCAAACTCTTGCATGTGCACCGCAGCCCAGACAACAGCAAATCTAATCGTGCTGCTGAGGCTGCAGTCAAAGATTCGAAGAAGTTCATGAAAAAGTGCAACGAGGAGAAGTCCGACCCATACTTCGGGTTACTGAATGTCCGCAACACACCCACTGAAGGTCTCAGCACCAGTCCCGTGCAACGGCTTTTTGGTCGCCGAACCAGAACTGTGTTGCCAACCCTGAATGATCGACTCATCCCTGCAGCAGATATGTCAGCCAACATTCAGAAGAAGGAGATCAGAAGACAGAAGGCAGCTGAGCATCTCGACCACCGAAGGAAAGACCTTCCGCCACGCACGTCTGGCACAAAGGTTTTCTTTCAACTGATCAACGGCAAGTCGAGAGAATGGGAGCCTGCAGTAATCACCGACAAGACGTCAAGCCGCGGTTATGAAGTCTACTGCAACGAAAGAGTTCTGAAGCCGAATCGACAGTTTAACCGACACCCACCGCCGACTGCAGCTGATGGCCAAGACCAGGCATGATCCCCACCACTGAGCCCGAAGCTACCTGGACCGTCATCGACTGTCCCCAAAACCACACACTCAAAGATCCCGGTGATGGTGCAACGGTCGCCACAGTCCCAAGGTGCCCGCACTGACAGCCAGACAATGCGATCTGGAAGACTGGTCAGGGACTCTAAGCGACTCATCATGCACTCCTGTTGATCTGTAGTGGCTGTTTATAAGTCGGTTCATTACAATAGCGAAAGTTCCCAGATTGCCTAGAGTGCTCAACACCACAAGGATGGAGCATTACCACAAAAGGCAGAAGAGAACAGAGACAGCCGGCTAGGTCACTGTTGTAATGCTGTGTTTCATGCAAATAGCAAAGCTAAGGCAATCCTCAGACAACTGATAACCTGTACATCATCTGGGTCCAAATTTATACCCAGGCAGGTAGCTAAAACCGGGCGCGCAAAGTGAGTGAAGCGCGAAAAAGCACGAAAAAGCAGGTGGCATAGCGCGCAAAGGTGGCAAAAGCGCGACATTAGTGTGACATTTCAAGTGATACATTAGTTAGAGAGATATGGTGCGGATGGTGTCGGTTATTACTTGGGAGGTGATAAAAGGAGGGAGAGGTGGAGGGGTGACAGTCAAATAACACGTTAGTCATAGTCACGGAGGGCAGGCAGGCAGGCCCTGGCCTGTACCTGGTGGCGGCAGGAAGGTGCCGGCGGCGGCATGCAGGTGACTAAGTGACACCAGTGCAGTAGCGCGAGAGGTAGAACTTATTCTGGTGTCGACATTTTGATACTAATTCTGAGTTTTTGTTGAGGAGCGTGGCTGCGTCAGCGCGGATGATTTTGACCTTCTCCGCTAAGCACAGGCCGCATGTTTTTGAGATGTTGCTGTAGGTCTTTGCTCTGTCGACGATGGACCATCTGATGTCGTACTCTTCTCTTCACAAGGTATGGGCCAAGAAGGACAGAGTAGGCTTATTAGCCATCACCATGGGGAGCTATGATGGCGCGGAAGTGTGCCAACTTGTAGGGGCGTTCCTGCTGAAGCGTCTTGCAGATATGTTCGGCCCCGCCAGCATAGGCCTGTACCGCGACGCTTGCCTCGCAGTATTCAAGAACATGACGGCACACGAGGCAGACTCCATCCGCAAAGCCATCACGAAGCTGTTCAGAGACTCCGGGTTGAGAATCACAATCAGCACAAACCAGAGAACGGTCAACTTCCTTGACGTTACCTTCAACCTCGCAAGTGGTCGCTACGAGCCGTACCGAAAACCGAAGGACGCACCGAGATACATCAACACCGATTCGAACCACCCTCCGAAAAATCATATAGAAATTGCCGGCAATGATCCAAAAGCGAGTGTCGAGCATTTCGTGCGACCAAGAGGCCTTCAGCAATGCTGCACCGGCCTACAGGGAAGCACTATCAGCCACCAGATTCCTGGCCGCACTAACATTCAACAACGGCGGCCAGGCAAAGAAGAGCCGAGAAAGAAAGAGAAATATAATTTGGTACAACCCGCCATTCAACAAATCCGTGTCTATCAGTATCGGCCAGAGGTTCCTGACGCTGGTTCGAAAGCACTTCCAGGCATCGTCACCTCTTTGTAAAATTTTCAACAAAAATACGGTCAAGGTCAGCTACTCGTGTATGCCCAACATGGCCTGCATAATCAAGGGGCACAACCAGAAAGTGACGGCCCCAGCCGACGTGCGAAAACCAGCAGAGGAATGCAACTGCCGAGCTAAACCCTCTTGCCCAGGTGACGAGAGGCGGTTATTCGGGCTTTGCGAGACACCGTTCAAGACACGCTATAGCAACCACCTCACGACTATGAGATACGAAAAGTACCGCAAAAGCACGCAGCTGCGGGACCAGGGTGAAGAGTACGACATCAGATGGTCCATCGTCGACAGAGCAAAGACCTACAGCAACATCTCAAAAACATGCGGCCTGTGCTAAGCGGAGAAGGTCAAAATCATCCGCGCTGACACAGCCACGCTCCTCAACAAAAAATCAGAATTAGTATCAAAATGTCGATACCAGAATAAGTTCTACCTCTCGCGCAACTGCACTGGCGTCACTTAGTCACCTGCATGCCGCCGCCGGCACCTGCCTGCCGCCACCAGGCCCAGGCCGGGGCCTGCCTGCCTACCCACCGTCACTATAACTATTGCGTTACTTGACTGTCACCCCTCCTTTTATCACCTCCCATGTAATAACCGACACCATCCGCATCATATCTCCCTAACTAACGTATCACTTGAAATGTCACACTAATGTCGCGCTTTTGCCACCTTTGCACGCTATGCCACCTGCTTTTTCGTGCTTTTTCGCGCTTCACTCACTTTGGAGGCCCGGTTTTAGCTACCTGCCTGGGTATAAATTTGGACCCAGATGATGTGCAGGGTATCAGTTGTTTGAGGATTGTCTTAGCTTTGCTATGTGCATGAAACGCAGTGTTACAACAATGACCTAGCCGGCTGTCTCTATTCTCTTCTGCCTTGTTGAGTCGTTTCATTATGTATGTGCGTGCTGCATTACATACGCTCAAGCCAGCTCTTATTAGATAGAGCTATTTCATTTGAATCTTATTATGCCGCCATATACATGTATTTGATTGGCCCGGACACTCTCTTATTATAAAGAAAGGGAGATGTCACGTGTACTGCGTTCACGTACACGTGTGTTCAATGTGTGCCCCACGCATGCGCATGTGACATCATGTGTGGATTGCGTTTTGGCTCCTTCTGGAGTTTCAGACTTTCGCTACTCAGTCTGCTATTACGCTTCTGGCAACTGGCGCTTTTTGCCATTGCTCTGTTCTTACTACTCCCGGCTATTACTCTAAGTGCCATTCACGCGACTGTAGCATTGTTGGTTAAAAGACAGGTCAGATAACAACAGCTACTTTTGCAGCAAACGATCGGTGAGGTTGCTGTTGTATCAGCTTGATATTCTCCCACCAATAGACATTCAGCTAGCACAATGATCCTCAAAAGTGCTGTAAGAGTGACTGACTACAGTAAAGGGAGTCTACGATACAGATTTCTCAACTTACGTTGTTCTTTACAGAGATCGTGTCTGGTTGGAGATCTAGTAGATACTTGATGACTTCCAGATGTCCATTGGCGACAGCACGATGAACAGGAAGGTCGCCGTACTGTGTACAGGTAAGACACATGACCAGGCATTCCTATGTGTTATCCATCAGAAAAGTATTATGATGTACAACTCACTGTCAGGTGAGGCAACCTGATATAGACTACTCGGAGTCAGTTGACAAAACTGTTTGCCAGCAAGTACTGGAAAACCCCAACGCATGTTTCAACACCAGGCAGGGGATTGGTCCATAGAAAAGAGGTTTTCCCGGATCTAATGGCCTCCCAGGAAGCAGGGCTGGTCCTTGGCACGTTTGACACTGACATCGACATTGAAGAGGAACCACAACCGGACGCTACGGCACCCGAGGCTATTTGTGGTCAGGTAAATGCTTCTACTGCTCCGCATCAACTATTCAACTTTGACAATGTTAGTCCGTCACACCATTCTTCTTTGCAGTCATTGCTCGATAATAATGCTGACTATGCATGCTCGTTGGATATTGAGAGCATTCCACTTAACTTTTATTTGCTGTTATTTATGTGTTCTCTTGTTGTCTCTGGTTGTCATAATCTTGACGGCCATGTCTGCATGGCCTCTTCAATGGAGGGGGAGGTGTAACATGTATGACATGTTTATTTATGCTGTTTATTCACTGTGTTTTATAATGGTAGTTTAGAGAGATTGGTACATATCCGGAATACACTCTTTTTGGCATTATGCCCACGCGGGTTCTAATCCCGTCATATTCTCTTTTTTTTCTCTTTTTCTTTGGTTGCCTTTTTGCGCCTGCGCGCGAGAGAGAGAGGGTTCTTCGAGAGAGAAGAGAATGTTTTCAGTTTGGGTTGTTCTTGTCCAGGAACTAAAATAATCTAAATGTTATATTGTGAGCCAGTAGTTTTGTGAGTGGTACTTCTTGATTATGTTGTAACCTGCTAACATACCAGCAGTTCACACACGCACGCACGCACGCACGCACGCACGCACGCACGCACGCACGCACGCACGCTCGCACGCACGCACGCACGCACGCACGCACGCACGCACGCACGCACGCACGCACGCACGCAAGCACGCACGCACGCACGCACACACACACACACACACACACACACAAACACACACACACACACACACACACTCACTCAGTCAAACATCCTGCAATGGAAAAATGGCACCAAGAGAATGTACCTTGCTACTACCAAATAATGCCATTACCTTCTGGCACTGAGAATGGTCTATCACACTACAGAAGGCATAGATAGTCTACGTACATAACTCCTTTAAACTGCAATGTACCGGTACACATGAGCAATATCAAGTAGCATTTCGCGAAGTGCGTATTCTTGCATGTGCACCGCAGCCCAGACAGCAGCAAATCTAATCGTGCTGCTGATGCTGCAGTCAAAGATTCGAAGAAGTTCATGAAAAAGTGCAACGAGGAGAAGTCCGACCCATACTTCGGGTTACTGAATGTCCGCAACACACCCACTGAAGGTCTCAGCACCAGTCCCGTGCAACGGCTTTTTGGTCGCCGAACCAGAACTGTGTTGCCAACCCTGAATGATCGACTCATCCCTGCAGCAGATATGTCAGCCAACATTCAGAAGAAGGAGATCAGAAGACAGAAGGCAGCTGAGCATCTCGACCACCGAAGGAAAGACCTTCCGCCACGCACGTCTGGCACAAAGGTTTTCTTTCAACTGATCAACGGCAAGTCGAGAGAATGGGAGCCTGCAGTAATCACCGACAAGACGTCAAGCCGCGGTTATGAAGTCTACTGCAACGAAAGAGTTCTGAAGCCGAATCGACAGTTTAACCGACACCCACCGCCGACTGCAGCTGATGGCCAAGACCAGGCATGATCCCGACCACCGAGCCCGAAGCTACCTGGACCGTCATCGACTGTCCCCAAAACCACACCATCAAAGATCCCGGTGATGGTGCAACGGTCGCCACAGTCCCAAGGTGCCCGCACTGACAGCCAGACAATGCGATCTGGAAGACTGGTCAGGGACTCTAAGCGACTCATCATGCACTCCTGTTGATCTGTAGTGGCTGTTTATAAGTCGGTTCATTACAATAGCGAAAGTTCCCAGATTGCCTAGAGTGCTCAACACCACAAGGATGGAGCATTACCACAAAAGGCAGAAGAGAACAGAGACAGCCGGCTAGGTCACTGTTGTAATGCTGTGTTTCATGCAAATAGCAAAGCTAAGGCAATCCTCAGACAACTGATAACCTGTACATCATCTGGGTCCAAATTTATACCCAGGCAGGTAGCTAAAACCGGGCGCGCAAAGTGAGTGAAGCGCGAAAAAGCACGAAAAAACAGGTGGCATAGCGCGCAAAGGTGGCAAAAGCGCGACATTAGTGTGACATTTCAAGTGATACATTAGTTAGAGAGATATGGTGCGGATGGTGTCGGTTATTACTTGGGAGGTGATAAAAGGAGGGAGAGGTGGAGGGGTGACAGTCAAATAACACGTTAGTCATAGTCACGGAGGGCAGGCAGGCAGGCCCTGGCCTGTACCTGGTGGCGGCAGGAAGGTGCCGGCGGCGGCATGCAGGTGACTAAGTGACACCAGTGCAGTAGCGCGAGAGGTAGAACTTATTCTGGTGTCGACATTTTGATACTAATTCTGAGTTTTTGTTGAGGAGCGTGGCTGCGTCAGCGCGGATGATTTTGACCTTCTCCGCTAAGCACAGGCCGCATGTTTTTGAGATGTTGCTGTAGGTCTTTGCTCTGTCGACGATGGACCATCTGATGTCGTACTCTTCTCTTCACAAGGTATGGGCCAAGAAGGACAGAGTAGGCTTATTAGCCGTCACCATGGGGAGCTATGATGGCGCGGAAGTGTGCCAACTTGTAGGGGCGTTCCTGCTGAAGCGTCTTGCAGATATGTTCGGCCCCGCCAGCATAGGCCTGTACCGCGACGCTTGCCTCGCAGTATTCAAGAACATGACGGCACACGAGGCAGACTCCATCCGCAAAGCCATCACGAAGCTGTTCAGAGACTCCGGGTTGAGAATCACAATCAGCACAAACCAGAGAACGGTCAACTTCCTTGACGTTACCTTCAACCTCGCAAGTGGCCGCTACGAGCCGTACCGAAAACCGAACGACGCACCGAGATACATCAACACCGAGTCGAACCACCCTCCGACAATCATACAGAAATTGCCGGCAATGATCCAAAAGCGAATGTCGAGCATTTCGTGCGACCAAGAGGCCTTCAGCAATGCTGCACTGGCCTACAGGGAAGCACTATCAGCCACCAGATTCCTGGCCGCACTAACATTCAACAACGGTGGCCAGGCAAAGAAGAGCCGAGAAAGAAAGAGAAACATAATTTGGTACAACCCGCCATTCAACAAATCCGTGTCTATCAGTATCGGCCAGAGGTTCCTGACGCTGGTTCGAAAGCACTTCCCGGCATCGTCACCTCTTTGTAAAATTTTCAACAAAAATACGGTCAAGGTCAGCTACTCGTGTATGCCCAAAATGGCCTGCATAATCAAGGGGCACAACCAGAAAGTGACGGCCCCAGCCGACGTGCGAAAACCAGCAGAGGAATGCAACTGCCGAGCTAAACCCTCTTGCCCAGGTGACGAGAGGCGGTTATTCGGGCTTTGCGAGACACCGTTCAAGACACGCTATAGCAACCACCTCACGACTATGAGATACGAAAAGTACCGCAAAAGCACGCAGCTGCGGGACCAGGGTGAAGAGTACGACATCAGATGGTCCATCGTCGACAGAGCAAAGACCTACAGCAACATCTCAAAAACATGCGGCCTGTGCTAAGCGGAGAAGGTCAAAATCATCCGCGCTGACACAGCCACGCTCCTCAACAAAAAATCAGAATTAGTATCAAAATGTCGATACCAGAATAAGTTCTACCTCTCGCGCAACTGCACTGGCGTCACTTAGTCACCTGCATGCCGCCGCCGGCACCTGCCTGCCGCCACCAGGCCCAGGCCGGGGCCTGCCTGCCTACCCACCGTCACTATAACTATTGCGTTACTTGACTGTCACCCCTCCTTTTATCACCTCCCATGTAATAACCGACACCATCCGCATCATATCTCCCTAACTAACGTATCACTTGAAATGTCACACTAATGTCGCGCTTTTGCCACCTTTGCACGCTATGCCACCTGCTTTTTCGTGCTTTTTCGCGCTTCACTCACTTTGGAGGCCCGGTTTTAGCTACCTGCCTGGGTATAAATTTGGACCCAGATGATGTGCAGGGTATCAGTTGTTTGAGGATTGTCTTAGCTTTGCTATGTGCATGAAACGCAGTGTTACAACAATGACCTAGCCGGCTGTCTCTATTCTCTTCTGCCTTGTTGAGTCGTTTCATTATGTATGTGCGTGCTGCATTACATACGCTCAAGCCAGCTCTTATTAGATAGAGCTATTTCATTTGAATCTTATTATGCCGCCATATACATGTATTTGATTGGCCCGGACACTCTCTTATTATAAAGAAAGGGAGATGTCACGTGTACTGCGTTCACGTACACGTGTGTTCAATGTGTGCCCCACGCATGCGCATGTGACATCATGTGTGGATTGCGTTTTGGCTCCTTCTGGAGTTTCAGACTTTCGCTACTCAGTCTGCTATTACGCTTCACGCAACTGGCGCTTTTTGCCATTGCTCTGTTCTTACTACTCCCTGCTATTACTCTAAGTGCCATTCACGCGACTGTAGCATTGTTGGTTATAAGACTGGTCACGTAACAACAGCTACTTTTGCAGCAAACGATCGGTGAGGTTGCTGTTGTATCAGCTTGATATTCTCCCACCAATAGACATACAGCTAGCACAGTGATCCTCAAGAGTGCTGTAAGAGTGACTGACTACAGTAAAGGGAGTCTACGATACAGATTTCTCAACTTACGTTGTTCTTTACAGAGATCGTGTCTGGTTGGAGATCTAGTAGATACTTGATGACTTCCAGATGTCCATTGGCGACAGCACGATGAACAGGAAGGTCGCCATTCTGTGTACAGGTAAGAGACATGACCAGGCATTCCTATGTGTTATCCATCAGAAAAGTACATATCTTGGATATGATGTACAACTCACTGTCAGGTGAGGCAACCTGATATAGACTACTCGGAGTCAGTTGACAAAACTGTTTGCCAGCAAGTACTGGAAAACCCCAACGCATGTTTCAACATGCATGTGCAGGGTATCAGTTATCTGAGGATTGCCGTAGCTTTGCTATGTGCATGAAACGCAGTGTTACAACAATGACCTAGCCGGCTGTCTCTATTCTCTTCTGCCTTTGTGAGTCGTTTCATTATGTATGTGCGTGCTGCATTACATTCGCTCAAGCCAGCTCTTATTAGATAGAGCTATTTCATTTGACTCATAATTATTATGCCGCCATATACATGTATTTGATTGGCCCGGACACTCTCTTATTGTAAAGAAAGGGAGACGTCACGTGTACTGCGTTCACGTACACGTGTGTTCAATGTGTGCCCCACGCATGCGCATGTGACATCATGTGTGGATTGCGATTTGGCTCCTTCTGGTGTTTCAGACTTTCGCTACTCAGTCTGATCTTACGCTTCTGGCAACTGGTGCCTTTTGCCATTGCTCTGTTCTTACTACTCCCTGTTAATTACTCTAAGTGCCATTCACGCGACTGTAGCATTGTTGGTTATAAGACTGGTCAGGTAACAACAGCTACTTTTGCAGCAAACGATCGGTGAGGTTGCTGTTGTATCAGCTTGATATTCTCCCACCAATAGACATACAGCTAGCACAGTGATCCTCAAGAGTGCTGTAAGAGTGACTGACTACAGTAAAGGGAGTCTACGATACAGATTTCTCAACTTACGTGGCACTTTACCGAGATCATGTCTGGTTGGAGATCTAGTAGATACTTGAGGACTTCCAGATGTCTACTCCTGGCAGCACGATGAACAGGAAGTTCACCTCTCTGTGTACAGGTAAGACACATGACCAGGCATTCCTATGTGTTATCCATAAGAAAAGTACGTATCTTGGATATGATGTACAACTCAGTGTCAGGTGAGACAACCTGATGTAGACTACTCGGACTCTGTTGACAAAACTGTTTGCCAGCAAGTACTGGAAAACCCCGACGCATGTTTCAACACCAGGCAGGGGATTGGTCCATAGAAAAGAGGTTTTCCCGGATCTAATGGCCTCCCAGGATGCAGGGCTGGTCCTTAGTCGGTCGGTAAAAGGCTACAAGCCTGCATCTCTTGGTAGCATTTGTCCATGTCTCTGCTTTTACGACAGTTGTGACTATATAGTTGTTTACTAGTCAGTACATGTGTGGGGGGGGGGGGAGCCTAGTCAGTAACAGTTACTCACTTTACAGTTAACAGTTACAGTCAGAAACAGTTACTGACAAAGTTACGAACTTTGTATGCCAGCTTATGGAGCCGACCAGAATATAATATGAGAAATTCAGGCGCTAAGAGCTCCGGGACCACTATTTAGAATTGTTTTTTTTTAAGGCAGCCATAGTTGCTTGTCGATATTGCTTTGTTAGCCAGTAGGCATTTACTCATTTCCAGACCAGTGTGCAGTTTTGATGCCGAGTAAGATTGTAACTGGGTCCACGCGGGTTCCTGATGATCGTGTACGTACATGCCTCTGTATGAGCATTTTTAAAGTCGTCATAAGCAGAATATGCAAGGCGGACATTACACGTATCAAAATGAAATAGAACATTATTTTGGAGTTCTAGATTTCCTCCATCCACCGTCCAGAGCGTACAGTATGCAACTTTCCTGCAGCAGTATGGCACACATCCCTACACCAGCAGTCCGCTGCATCCACAGGGCAACGACCTTGCCGAGCATACGGTCAGAGTCGGTCAAGTCTGTACTAGTGAAAGGGTCTGACCCTTATCACCCTCTGCTAAGCTATCGCTCAACACCCTTCGAATGCGGATTCAGCCCAGCACAGCTTCTCAAGGGGCACCGTCTACTGTCCCAGACTACACTCAGCTCCTCTCAGCGGGAAAAATTGCAATTGCGGAACATGCTTTTCGTCTTTTTTGCTTCAACACGACACTGGACAACGGTCAAAACTCCACACCACAATGGCATAAATTGCCGCATGTGTGGCTGGCAGGTTCCCGGGTCCCTAGCTTCGCCATACCACGGACATGGACAGACAGTAGAGCCATGAGTTTGCCTATGATTGTAAGGACTACACCGTGAAATGCGACTCTCGAGTGAAAGCCATGACTACGTGGTCTACACTATACTAGCACAATGACTCGTTTATCGTCGAGATTACAACATGCAGGGAGTACTGCTACATACATGTACATGTACTAGCGTTGCGTGCTCACCAGTGCACTCACAAAACTGCATTGAAACCATCATTCCAAAGAGGGGCGTTTAGTACATTAGAGGGGTTTACGGGGCAACATGAACCTACCCAATGCGTACACGTCTGCACTCATTTGCCAAAAGTGCACACTCTTTGCTCATGGACTCATGACCATTTCAGTTCCACAGATTTCTTAACTCACTGTGTTCTTTACGGAGACCATGTCCGGCTGGACATCTAGTAGATACTTGACGACTTCCAGACAACCCGCATCAGCAGCGCTATGAACAGGAAGGTCACCAGCCTGTGTGCAGGTAAAGACAAGGTCAGACATTCATATGTGTAAAAACCACTGCAGCCCATTAGCGTCTGGCAGGACATTACAGTGGCTTCTAAACACACACACACACACACACACACACACACACACACACACACGCACACACACACGCACGCGCACACACACACACACACACACACACACACACACACACACACACACACATACACACTCAGTCAAACATCCTGCAATGGAAAAATGGCACCAAGAGAATGTACCTTGCTACTACCAAATAATGCCATTACCTTCTGGCACTGAGAATGGTCTAACACACTACATAAGGCATGGATAGTCTACGTACATAACTCCTTTAAACTGCAATGTACGGGTACACATGAGCAATATCATGTAGCATTTCGAGAAGTGTGAATTCTTGCATGTGCACCGCAGCCCAGACAGCAGCAAATCTAATCGTGCTGCTGAGGCTGCAGTCAAAGATTCGAAGAAGTTCATGAAAAAGTGCAACGAGAAGAAGTCCGACCCATACTTCGGGTTACTGAATGTCCGCAACACACCCACTGAAGGTTTCAGCACCAGTCCCGTGCAACGGCTTTTTGGTCGCCGAACCAGAACTGTGTTGCCAACCCTGAATGATCGACTCATCCCTGCATCAGATATGTCAGCCGACATTCAGAAGAAGGAGATCAGAAGACAGAAGGCAGCTGAGCATCTCGACCACCGAAGGAAAGACCTTCCGCCACGTACGTCTGGCACAAAGGTTTTCTTTCAACTGATCAACGGCAAGTCGAGAGAATGGGAGCCTGCAGTAATCACCGACAAGACGTCAAGCCGCGGTTATGAAGTCTACTGCAACGAAAGAGTTCTGCAGCCGAATCGACAGTTTAACCGACACCCACCGCCGACTGCAGCTGATGAACAAGACCAGGCATGATCCCCACCACCGAGCCCGACGCTACCTGGACCGTCATCGACTGTCCCCAAGACCACACCATCAAAGATCCCGGTGTTGGTGCAACGGTCGCCACAGTCCCAACATGCCCGCACTGACAGCCAGACAATGCGATCTGGAAGACTGTTCAGGGACCCGAAGCGACTCATCATGCACTCCTGATTGATCTGTAGTGGCTGTTTATAAGTCATTTCATAACAATAGCAAGAGTTCCCAGATTGCCTAGAGTGCTCAACACCACAAGGATGGAGCATTACCACAAAAGGCAGAAGAGAACAGAGACAGCCGGCTAGGTCATTGTTGTAACGCTGCGTTTCATGCAAATAGCAAAGCTAAGGCAATCCTAAGACAACTGATAACCTGAACTTCACCTGGGTCCAAATTTATACCCAGGCAGGTAGCTAAAAAACGGCGCGCAAAGTGAGTGAAGCGCGAAAAAGCACGAAAAAGCAGGTGGCATAGCGCGCAAAGGTGGCAAAAGTGCGACATTAGTGTGACATTTCAAGTGATACATTAGTTAGGGAGATATGGTGCGGATGGTGTCGGTTATTACTTGGGAGGTGATAAAAGGAGGGAGAGATGGAGGGGTGACAGTCAAGTAACACGTTAGTTATAGTGACGGCGGGCAGGCAGGCAGGCCCTGGCCTGGGCCTGGTGGCGGCAGGAAGGTGCCGGCGGCGGCATGCAGGTGACTAAGTGACGCCAGTGCCGTAGCGCGAGAGGTAGAACTTATTCTGGTGTCGACATTTTGATACTAATTCTGATTTTTGTTGAGGAGCGTGGCTGCATCAGCGCGGATGATTTTGACCTTCTCCGCTAAGCACAGGCCGCATGTTTTTGAGATGATGCTGTAGGTCTTGGCTCTGTCGACGATGGACCATCTGATGTCGTACTCTTCTCTTCACAAGGTATGGGCCAAGCAGGACAGAGTAGGCTTATTCGACGTCACCATAGGGAGCTATGATGGTGCGGAAGTGTGCCAACTGGTAGGGGCGTTCCTGCTGAAGCGTCTTGCAGATATGTTCGGCCCCGCCAGCATAGGCCTGTACCGCGACGATGGCCTCGCAGTTTTCAAAAACATGACGGACACGAGGCAGACTCCATCCGCAAAGCCATCACGAAGCTGTTCAGAGACTCCGGGTTGAGAATCACGATCAGCACAAACCAGAGAACGGTCAACTTCCTTGACGTTACCTTCAACCTCGCAAGTGGCCGCTACGAGCCGTACCGAAAACCGAACGACGCACCGAGATACATCAACACCGAGTCGAACCACCCTCCGACAATCATATAGAAATTGCCGGCAATGATCCACAAGCGAGTGTCGAGCATTTCGTGCGACCAAGAGGCCTTCAGCAATGCTGCACCGGCCTACAGGGAAGCACTATCAGCCAGCAGATTCCCGGCCGCACTAACATTCAACAACGGTGGCCACGCAAAGAAGAGCCGAGAAAGAAAGAGAAACATAATTTGGTACACCCCGCCATTCAACAAATCCGTGTCTATCAGTATCGGCCAGAGGTTCCTGACGCTGGTTCGAAAGCACTTCCCAGCATCGTCACCTCTTTGCAAAATTTTCAACAAAAATACGGTCAAGGTCAGCTACTCGTGTATGCCCAACATGGCCTGCCTAATCAAGGGGCACAACTAGAAAGTGACGGCCCCGGCCGACATGCGAAAACCAGCAGAGGAATGCAACTGCCGAGCTAAACCCTCTTGCCCTCTGGACGGCCCGTGTTTGCAGGAAAGGGCGGTCTATCAACCGAACGTCACGGCCTGGAGCTCAGGTGACGAGAGGCGGTTATTCGGGCTTTGCGAGATACCGTTCAAGACGCGCTATAGCAACCAGATCACGACTATGAGATACGAAAAGTACCGCAAAAGCACGCAGCTGCAGGACCAGGGTGAAGAGTACGACATAAGATGGTCCATCGTCGACAGAGCAAAGACCTACAGCAACATCTCAAAAACATGCAGCCTGTGCTTAGCAGAAAAGGTCAAAATCATCCGCGCTGACGCAGCCACGTTCCTCAACAAAAATCAGAATTAGTATCAAAATGTCGAAACCAGAATAAGTTCTACCTCTCGCGCTACTGCACTGGCGTCACTTAGCCACCTGCATGCCGCCGCCGGCACCTGCCTGCCTACCCGCCGTCACTATAACTAACGTGTTACTTGACTGTCACCCCTCCTTTTACGGGCCCGGTTTTAGCTACCTGCCTGGGTATTAATTTGGACCCAGATGATGTGCAGGGTATCGGTTTTCTGAGGATTGCCTTAGCTTTGCTATGTGCATGAAACGCAGTGTTACAACAATGACCTAGCCGGCTGTCTCTATTCTCTTCTGCCTTTGTGAGTGGTTTCATTATGTATGTGCGTGCTGCATTACATACGCTCAAGCCAGCTCTTACTAGATAGAGTTATTTCATTTGACTCATATTATGCCGTCATATACATGTATTTGATTGGCCCGGACACTCTCTTATTTTAAAGAAAGGGAGACGTCACGTGTACTGCGTGCACGTACACGTGTGTTCAATGTGTGCCCCACGCATGCGCATGTGACATCATGTGTGGATTGCGATTTGGCTCCTTCTGGAGTTTCAGACTTTCGCTACTCAGTCTGCTCTTACGCTTCTGGCAACTGGTGCCTTTTGCCATTGCTCTGTTCTTACTACTCCCTGCTATTACTCTAAGTGCCATTCACGCGACTGTAGCATTGTTGGTTATAAGACTGGTCAGGTAACAACAGCTACTTTTGCAGCAAACGATCGGTGAGGTTGCTGTTGTATCAGCTTGATATTCTCCCACCAATAGACATACAGCTAGCACAGTGATCCTCAAGAGTGCTGTAAGAGTGACTGACTACAGTAAAGGAAGTCTACAATACAGATTTCTCAACTTACGTTGTTCTTTACAGAGATCGTGTCTGGTTGGAGATCTAGTAGATACTTGATGACTTCCAGATGTCCATTGGCGACAGCACGATGAACAGGAAGGTCGCCGTTCTGTGTACAGGTAAGACACATGACCAGGCATTCCTATGTGTTATCCATCAGAAAAGTATGTATCTTGGATATGATGTACAACTCACTGTCAGGTGAGGCAACCTGATATAGACTACTCGGAGTCAGTTGACAAAACTGTTTGCCAGCAAGTACTGGAAACCCCCAACGCATGTTTCAACACCAGGCACGGGATTGGTCCATAGAAAAGAGGTTTTCCCGGATCTAATGGCCTCCCAGGAAGCAGGGCTGGTCCTTAGTCGGTTGGTAAAAGGCTGAAAGGCTGCATCTCTTGGTAGCATTTGTACATGTCTCCGCTTTTACGACAGTTGTGATGATATAGTTGTTTGCTAGTCAGTACATGCACGGGGGGGGGGGGGGGGGGGGCTAGTAAGAAACAGTTACTGACTTTACAGTTAACAGTCACAGTCAGTAGCAGTTACTGACAAAGTTACGAACTTTGTATGCCAGCATATGGAGCGGACCAGAATATGGAGAAATACAGGCGCTAAGAGCTCCGAGACCACTATTTAGAATTGTTCTTTTTAAGGCAGCCATAGTTGCTTGCCAATATTGCTTTGTTAGCCAGTAGGCATTTACTCATTTCCAGACCAGTGTGCAGTTTTGATGCCGAGTAAGATTGTAACTGGGTCCACGCGGGTTTCTGATGATCGTGTACGTACATGCCTCTGAATGAGCATTTTTAAAGTCGTCATAAGCAGAATATGCAAGGTGGACATTACACGTATTAAAATGAAATAGAACATTATTTTGGAGTTCTAGATTTCCTCAAACCCACTGTCCAGAGCGTACAGTATGCAACTTTCCTGCAGCAGTATGGCACACATCACTACACCAGCAGTCCGCTGCATCCACAGGGCAACGACCTCGCCGAGCGTACCATGTCCGGCTGGACATCTAGTAGATACTTGACGACTTCCAGACAACCAGCATCAGCAGCGCTATGAACAGGAAGGTCACCAGCCTGTGTGCAGGTAAAGACAAGGTCAGACATTCATATGTGTAAAAACCACTGCAGCACATTAGCGTCTGGCAATACATTACAGTGGCTTCTAAACACACACACACACACACGCAAATGCACACGTATGCGCGCGCACACACACACACACACACACACACACACACACACACACTCACACACACTCAGTTAAACATCCTGCAATGGAAAAATGGCGCGAAGAGAATGTACCTTGCTACAACAAAATAATGCCATTACCTTCTGGCACTGAGAATGGTCTATCACACTACAGAAGGCATGGATAGTCTACGTAAATACCTCCTTTAAACTGAAATGTACAGGTACACATGAGCAATATCAAGTAGCATTTCGCGTTTTGGCTCCTTCTGGAGTTTCAGACTTTCGCTACTCAGTCTGCTCTTACGCTTCTGGCAACTGGTGCCTTTTGCCATTGCTCTGTTCTTACTACTCCCTGCTATTACTCTAAGTGCCATTCACGCGACTGTAGCATTGTTGGTTATAAGACTGGTCACGTAACAACAGCTACTTTTGCAGCAAACGATCGGTGAGGTTGCTGTTGTATCAGCTTGATATTCTCCCACCAATAGACATACAGCTAGCACAGTGATCCTCAAGAGTGCTGTAAGAGTGACTGACTACAGTAAAGGGAGTCTACGATACAGATTTCTCAACTTACGTTGTTCTTTACAGAGATCGTGTCTGGTTGGAGATCTAGTAGATACTTGATGACTTCCAGATGTCCATTGGCGACAGCACGATGAACAGGAAGGTCGCCATTCTGTGTACAGGTAAGAGACATGACCAGGCATTCCTATGTGTTATCCATCAGAAAAGTACGTATCTTGGATATGATGTACAACTCACTGTCAGGTGAGGCAACCTGATATAGACTACTCGGAGTCAGTTGACAAAACTGTTTGCCAGCAAGTACTGGAAAACCCCAACGCATGTTTCAACATGCATGTGCAGGGTATCAGTTATCTGAGGATTGCCGTAGCTTTGCTATGTGCATGAAACGCAGTGTTACAACAATGACCTAGCCGGCTTTCTCTATTCTCTTCTGCCTTTGTGAGTCGTTTCATTATGTATGTGCGTGCTGCATTACATACGCTCAAGCCAGCTCTTATTAGATAGAGCTATTTCATTTGACTCATAATTATTATGCCGCCATATACATGTATTTGATTGGCCCGGACACTCTCTTATTGTAAAGAAAGGGAGACGTCACGTGTACTGCGTTCACGTACACGTGTGTTCAATGTGTGCCCCACGCATGCGCATGTGACATCATGTGTGGATTGCGATTTGGCTCCTTCTGGAGTTTCAGACTTTCGCTACTCAGTCTGATCTTACGCTTCTGGCAACTGGTGCCTTTTGCCATTGCTCTGTTCTTACTACTCCCTGTTAATACTCTAAGTGCCATTCACGCGACTGTAGCATTGTTGGTTATAAGACTGGTCACGTAACAACAGCTACTTTTGCAGCAAACGATCGGTGAGGTTGCTGTTGTATCAGCTTGATATTCTCCCACCAATAGACATACAGCTAGCACAGTGATCCTCAAGAGTGCTGTAAGAGTGACTGACTACAGTAAAGGGAGTCTACGATACAGATTTCTCAACTTACGTGGCACTTTACCGAGATCATGTCTGGTTGGAGATCTAGTAGATACTTGAGGACTTCCAGATGTCTACTCCTGGCAGCACGATGAACAGGAAGTTCACCTCTCTGTGTACAGGTAAGACACATGACCAGGCATTCCTATGTGTTATCCATAAGAAAAGTACGTATCTTGGATATGATGTACAACTCAGTGTCAGGTGAGACAACCTGATGTAGACTACTCGGACTCTGTTGACAAAACTGTTTGCCAGCAAGTACTGGAAAACCCCGACGCATGTTTCAACACCAGGCAGGGGATTGGTCCATAGAAAAGAGGTTTTCCCGGATCTAATGGCCTCCCAGGATGCAGGGCTGGTCCTTAGTCGGTTGGTAAAAGGCTACAAGCCTGCATCTCTTGGTAGCATTTGTCCATGTCTCTGCTTTTACGACAGTTGTGACTATATAGTTGTTTACTAGTCAGTACATGTGTGGGGGGGGGGGGGAGCCTAGTCAGTAACAGTTACTCACTTTACAGTTAACAGTTACAGTCAGAAACAGTTACTGACAAAGTTACGAACTTTGTATGCCAGCTTATGGAGCCGACCAGAATATAATATGAGAAATTCAGGCGCTAAGAGCTCCGGGACCACTATTTAGAATTGTTTTTTTTTAAGGCAGCCATAGTTGCTTGTCGATATTGCTTTGTTAGCCAGTAGGCATTTACTCATTTCCAGACCAGTGTGCAGTTTTGATGCCGAGTAAGATTGTAACTCGGTCCACGCGGGTTCCTGATGATCGTGTACGTACATGCCTCTGAATGAGCATTTTTAAAGTCGTCATAAGCAGAATATGCAAGGCGGACATTACACGTATCAAAATGAAATAGAACATTATTTTGGAGTTCTAGATTTCCTCCATCCACCGTCCAGAGCGTACAGTATGCAACTTTCCTGCAGCAGTATGGCACACATCACTACACCAGCAGTCCGCTGCATCCACAGGGCAACGACCTTGCCGAGCATACGGTCAGAGTCGGTCAAGTCTGTACTAGTGAAAGGGTCTGACCCTTATCACCCTCTGCTAAGCTATCGCTCAACACCCTTAGAATGCGGATTCAGCCCAGCACAGCTTCTCAAGGGGCACCGTCTACTGTCCCAGACTACACTCAGCGTGAAAAATTGCAATTGCGGAACATGCTTTTCGTCCTTTTTGCTTCAACAAGACACTGGACAACGGTCAAAACTCCACACCACGATGGCATAGATTGCCGCATGTGTGGTTAGCAGGTTACCGGGTCCCTAGCTTCGCCATACCACGGACATGGACAGACAGTAGAGCCGTGAGTATGCCTAAGGACTATACCGTGAAGTCGCGACTCTCGAGTGAAAGCCATGACTACGTGGTCTACACTATACTAGCACAATGACTCGTTGATCGTCGAGATTACAACCTGCAGTGAGTACTGCTACATACATGTACATGTACTAGCGTTGCGTGCTCACCAGTGCACTCACAAAACTGCATTGAAACCATCATTTCAAAGAGGGGCGTTTAGTACATTAGAGGGGTTTCCGGGGCAACATGAACCTACCCCATGCGTACACGTCTGCACTCATTTGCCAAAAGTGCACACTCTTTGCTCATGGACTCATGACCATTTCAGTTCCACAGATTTCTTAACTCACTGTGTTCTTTACGGAGACCATGTCCGGCTGGACATCTAGTAGATACTTGACGACTTCCAGACGACCAGTCTCAGCAGCGCTATGAACAGGAAGGTCACCAGCCTGTGTGCAGGTTAAGACAAGGTCAGACATTCATATGTGTAAAAACCACTGCAGCACATTAGCGTCTGGCAATACATTACAGTGGCTTCTAAACACACACACACACACATACGCACACACACACACACCCACACACACACACACACACACACACACACACACACACACTCACACACACACACACTCAGTCAAACATCCTGCAATGGAAAAATGGCACCAAGAGAATGTACCTTGCTACTACCAAATAATGCCATTACCTTCTGGCACTGAGAATGGTCTATCACACTACATAAGGCATGGATAGTCTACGTACATAACTCCTTTAAACTGCAATGTACGGGTACACATGAGCAATATCAAGTAGCATTTCGAGAAGTGCGTATTCTTGCATGTGCACCGCAGCCCAGACAGCAGCAAATCTAATCGTGCTGCTGATGCTGCAGTCAAAGATTCGAAGAAGTTCATGAAAAAGTGCGACGAGGAGAAGTCCGACCCATACTTCGGGTTACTTAATGTCCGCAACACACCCACTGAAGGTCTCAGCACCAGTCCCGTGCAACGGCTTTTTGGTCGCCGAACCAGAACTGTGTTGCCAACCCTGAATGATTGACTCATCCCTGCAGCAGATATGTCAGCCGACATTCAGAAGAAGGAGATCAGAAGACAGAAGGCAGCTGAGCATCTCGACCACCGAAGGAAAGACCTTCCGCCACGCACGTCTGGCACAAAGGTTTTTTTTCAACTGATCAACGGCAAGTCGAGAGAATGGGAGCCTGCAGTAATCACCGACAAGACAAGACGTCAAGCCGCGGTTATTAAGTCTACTGCAACGAAAGAGTTCTGCAGCCGAATCGACAGTTTAACCGACACCCACCGCCGACTGCAGCTGATGAACAAGACCAGGCATGATCCCCACCACCGAGCCCGAAGCTACCTGGACCGTCATCGACTATCCCCAAGACCACACCATCAAAGATCCCGGTGTTGGTGCAACGGTCCCCACAGTCCCAAGGTGCCCGCACTGACAGCCAGACAATGCGATCTCGAAGACTGGTCAGGGACCCTAAGCGACTGATCATGCACTACTGATTGATCTGTAGTGGCTGTTTATAAGTCATTTCATTACAATAGCGAGAGTTCCCAGATTGCCTGGAGTGCTCAACACCACAAAGATGGAGCATTACCACAAAAGGCAGAAGAGAACAGAGACGGCCGGCTAGGTCATTGTTGTAATGCTGCGCTTCATGCAAATAGCAAATCTATGGCAATCCTCAGACAACTGATAACCTGTACATCATCTGGGTTCAAATTTATACCCAGGCAGGGCGCACAAAGTGAGTGAAGCGCGAAAAAGCACGAAAAAGCAGGTGGTATAGCGCGCAAAGGTGGCAAAAGCGCGACATTAGTGTGACATTTCAAGTGATACATTAGTTAGAGAGATATGGTGTGGATGGTGTCGGTTATTACTTGGGAGGTGATAAAAGGAGGGAGGGATGGAGGGGTGACAGTCAAGTAACACGTTAGTTATAGTGACGGCGGGTAGGCAGGCAGGAAGGTGCCGGCGGCGGCATGCAAGTGACTAAGTGACGCCAGTGCCGTAGCGCGAGAGGTAGAACTTATTCTGGTGTCGACATTTTGATACTAATTCTGATAATTGTTGAGGAGCGTGGCTTTGTCAGCGCGGATGATTTTGACCTCCTCCGCTAAGCACAGGCAGCATGTTTTTGAGATGTTGCTGAAGGTCTTTGCTCTGTCGACAATGGACCATCTGATGTCGTACTCTTCTCTTCACAAGGTATGGGCCAAGAAGGACAGAGTAGGCTTATTCGACGTCACCATGGGGAGCTATGATGGTGCGGAAGTGTGTCAACTGGTAGGGGCGTTCCTGCTGAAGCGTCTTGCAGATATGTTCGGCCCCGCCATCATAGGCCTGTACCGCGACGATGGCCTCGCAGTTTTCAAGAACATGACGGGACACGAGGCAGACTCCATCCGCAAAGCCATCACGAAGCTGTTCAGAGACTCCGGGTTGAGAATCACGATCAGCACAAACCAGAGAACGGTCAACTTCCTTGACGTTACCTTCAACCTCGCAAGTGGCCGCTACGAGCCGTACCGAAAACCGAACGACGCACCGAGATACATCAACACCGATTCGAACCACCCTCCGAAAAATCATATAGAAATTGCCGGCAATGATCCACAAGCGAGTGTCGAGCATTTCGTGCGACCAAGAGGCCTTCAGCAATGCTGCACCGGCCTACAGGGAAGCACTATCAGCCAGCAGATTCCCGGCCGCACTAACATTCAACAACGGCGGCCAGGCAAAGAAGAGCCGAGAAAGAAAGAGAAACATAATTTGGTACAACCCGCCATTCAACAAATCCGTGTCTATCAGTATCGGCCAGAGGTTCCTGACGCTGGTTCGAAAGCACTTCCCGGCATCGTCACCTCTTTGTAAAATTTTCAACAAAAATACGGTCAAGGTCAGCTACTCGTGTATGCCCAACATGGCCTGCATAATCAAGGGGCACAACCAGAAAGTGACGGCCCCGGCCGACGTGCGAAAACCAGCAGAGGAATGCAACTGCCGAGCTAAACCCTCTTGCCCTCTGGACGGCCGGTGTTTGCAGGAAAGGGCGGTCCATTAACCGAACGTCACACCCCGGAGCTCAGGTGACGAGAGGCGGTTATTCAGGCTTTGCGAGATACCGTTCAAGACGCGCTATAGCAACCACCTCACGACTATGAGATACGAAAAGTACCGCAAAATCACGCAGCTGCAGGACCAGGGTGAAGAGTACGACATAAGATGGTCCATCGTCGACAGAGCAAAGACCTACAGCAACATCTCAAAAACATGCGGCCTGTGCTTAGCAGAGGTCAAAATCATCCGCGCTGACGCAGCCACGTTCCTCAACAAAAATCAGAATTAGTATCAAAATGTCGACTCCAGAATAAGTTCTACCTCTCGCGCTACTGCACTGGCGTCACTTAGTCACCTGCATGCCGCCGCCGGCACCTGCCTGCCGCCACCAGGCCCAGGCCAGGGCCTGCCTGCCTACCCGCCGTCACTATAACTAACGTGTTACTTGACTGTCACCCCTCCTTTTACGGGCCCGGTTTTAGCTACCTGCCTGGGTATAAATTTGGTCCCAGATGATGTGCAGGGTATCAGTTATCTGAGGATTGCCGTAGCTTTGCTATGTGCATGAAACGCAGTGTTACAACAATGACCTAGCCGGCTGTCTCTATTCTCTTCTGCCTTTGTGAGTCGTTTCATTATGTATGTGCGTGCTGCATTACATACGCTCAAGCCAGCTCTTATTAGATAGAGCTATTTCATTTGACTCATAATTATTATGCCGCCATATACATGTATTTGATTGGCCCGGACACTCTCTTATTGTAAAGAAAGGGAGACGTCACGTGTACTGCGTTCACGTACACGTGTGTTCAATGTGTGCCCCACGCATGCGCATGTGACATCATGTGTGGATTGCGATTTGGCTCCTTCTGGAGTTTCAGACTTTCGCTACTCAGTCTGATCTTACGCTTCTGGCAACTGGTGCCTTTTGCCATTGCTCTGTTCTTACTACTCCCTGTTCTATTACTCTAAGTGCCATTCACGCGACTGTAGCATTGTTGGTTATAAGACTGGTCAGGTAACAACAGCTACTTTTGCAGCAAACGATCGGTGAGGTTGCTGTTGTATCAGCTTGATATTCTCCCACCAATAGACATACAGCTAGCACAGTGATCCTCAAGAGTGCTGTAAGAGTGACTGACTACAGTAAAGGGAGTCTACGATACAGATTTCTCAACTTACGTGGCACTTTACCGAGATCATGTCTGGTTGGAGATCTAGTAGATACTTGAGGACTTCCAGATGTCTACTCCTGGCAGCACGATGAACAGGAAGTTCACCTCTCTGTGTACAGGTAAGACACATGACCAGGCATTCCTATGTGTTATCCATAAGAAAAGTACGTATCTTGGATATGATGTACAACTCAGTGTCAGGTGAGACAACCTGATGTAGACTACTCGGACTCTGTTGACAAAACTGTTTGCCAGCAAGTACTGGAAAACCCCGACGCATGTTTCAACACCAGGCAGGGGATTGGTCCATAGAAAAGAGGTTTTCCCGGATCTAATGGCCTCCCAGGATGCAGGGCTGGTCCTTAGTCGGTTGGTAAAAGGCTACAAGCCTGCATCTCTTGGTAGCATTTGTCCATGTCTCTGCTTTTACGACAGTTGTGACTATATAGTTGTTTACTAGTCAGTACATGTGTGGGGGGGGGGGGGGAGCCTAGTCAGTAACAGTTACTCACTTTACAGTTAACAGTTACAGTCAGAAACAGTTACTGACAAAGTTACGAACTTTGTATGCCAGCTTATGGAGCCGACCAGAATATAATATGAGAAATTCAGGCGCTAAGAGCTCCGGGACCACTATTTAGAATTGTTTTTTTTAAGGCAGCCATAGTTGCTTGTCGATATTGCTTTGTTAGCCAGTAGGCATTTACTCATTTCCAGACCAGTGTGCAGTTTTGATGCCGAGTAAGATTGTAACTGGGTCCACGCGGGTTCCTGATGATCGTGTACGTACATGCCTCTGAATGAGCATTTTTAAAGTCGTCATAAGCAGAATATGCAAGGCGGACATTACACGTATCAAAATGAAATAGAACATTATTTTGGAGTTCTAGATTTCCTCCATCCACCGTCCAGAGCGTACAGTATGCAACTTTCCTGCAGCAGTATGGCACACATCCCTACACCAGCAGTCCGCTGCATCCACAGGGCAACGACCTTGCCGAGCATACGGTCAGAGTCGGTCAAGTCTGTACTAGTGAAAGGGTCTGACCCTTATCACCCTCTGCTAAGCTATCGCTCAACACCCTTCGAATGCGGATTCAGCCCAGCACAGCTTCTCAAGGGGCACCGTCTACTGTCCCAGACTACACTCAGCTCCTCTCAGCGGGAAAAATTGCAATTGCGGAACATGCTTTTCGTCTTTTTTGCTTCAACACGACACTGGACAACGGTCAAAACTCCACACCACAATGGCATAAATTGCCGCATGTGTGGCTGGCAGGTTCCCGGGTCCCTAGCTTCGCCATAACACGGACATGGACAGACAGTAGAGCCATGAGTTTGCCTATGATTGTAAGGACTACACCGTGAAATGCGACTCTCGAGTGAAAGCCATGACTACGTGGTCTACACTATACTAGCACAATGACTCGTTTATCGTCGAGATTACAACATGCAGTGAGTACTGCTACATACATGTACATGTACTAGCGTTGCGTGCTCACCAGTGCACTCACAAAACTGCATTGAAACCATCATTCCAAAGAGGGGCGTTTAGTACATTAGAGGGGTTTACGGGGCAACATGAACCTACCCAATGCGTACACGTCTGCACTCATTTGCCAAAAGTGCACACTCTTTGCTCATGGACTCATGACCATTTCAGTTCCACAGATTTCTTAACTCACTGTGTTCCTTACGGAGACCATGTCCGGCTGGACATCTAGTAGATACTTGACGACTTCCAGACAACCAGTCTTAGCAGCGCTATGAACAGGAAGGTCACCAGCCTGTGTGCAGGTAAAGACAAGGTCAGACATTCATGTGTAAAAACCACTGCAGCACATTAGCGTCTGGCAATACATTACAGTGGCTTCTAAACACACACACACACACACACACACGCACACGCACACGCATGCGCGCACACACACACACACACACACACACACACACACACACACACATACACACTCAGTCAAACATCCTGCAATGGAAAAATGGCACCAAGAGAATGTACCTTGCTACTACCAAATAATGCCATTACCTTCTGGCACTGAGAATGGTCTATCACACTACATAAGGCATGGATAGTCTACGTACATAACTCCTTTAAACTGCAATGTACGGGTACACATGAGCAATATCAAGTAGCATTTCGAGAAGTGCGAATTCTTGCATGTGCACCACAGCCCAGACAGCAGCAAGTCTAATTGTGCTGCTGAGGCTGCAGTCAAAGATTTGAAGAAGTTCATGAAAAAGTGCAACAAGGGGAAGTCCGACCCATACTTCGGGTTACTGAATGTCCGCAACACACCCACTGAAGGTCTCAGCACCAGTCCCGTGCAACGGCTTTTTGGTCGCCGAACCAGAACTGTGTTGCCAACCCTGAATGATCGACTCATCCCTGCATCAGATATGTCAGCCGACATTCAGATGAAGGAGATCAGAAGACAGAAGGCAGCTGAGCATCTCGACCACCGAGGGAAAGACCTTGCCACGTACGTCTGGCACAAAGGTTTTCTTTCAACTGATCAACGGCAAGTCGAGAGAATGGGAGCCTGCAGTAATCACCGACAAGACGTCAAGCCGCGGTTATGAAGTCTACTGCAACGAAAGAGTTCTGCAGCCGAATCGACAGTTTAACCGACACCCACCGCCGACTGCAGCTGATGAACAAGACCAGGCATGATCCCCACCACCGAGCCCGACGCTACCTGGACCGTCATCGACTGTCCCCAAGACCACACCATCAAAGATCCCGGTGTTGGTGCAACGGTCGCCACAGTCCCAACATGCCCGCACTGACCGCCAGACAATGCGATCTGGAAGACTGTTCAGGGACCCGAAGCGACTCATCATGCACTCCTGATTGATCTGTAGTGGCTGTTTATAAGTCATTTCATTACAATAGCAAGAGTTCCCAGATTGCCTAGAGTGCTCAACACCACAAGGATGGAGCATTACCACAAAAAGCAGAAGAGAACAGAGACAGCCGGCTAGGTCATTGTTGTAACGCTGCGTTTCATGCAAATAGCAAAGCTAAGGCAATCCTCAGACAACTGATAACCTGAACATCACCTGGGTCCAAATTTATCCCCAGGCAGGTAGCTAAAAAAGGGCGCACAAGGTGAGTGAAGCGCGAAAAAGCATGAAAAAGCAGGTGGCATAGCGCGCAAAGGTGGCAAAAGCGCGACATTAGTGTGACATTTCAAGTGATACATTAGTTAGAGAGATATGGTGCGGATGGTGTCGGTTATTACTTGGGAGGTGATAAAAGGAGGGAGAGATGGAGGGGTGACAGTCAAGTAACACGTTAGTTATAGTGACGGCGGGCAGGCAGGCAGGCCCTGGCCTGGGCCTGGTGGCGGCAGGAAGGTGCCGGCGGCAGCATGCAGGTGACTAAGTGACGCCAGTGCCGTAGCGCGAGAGGGAGAACTTATTCTGGTGTCGACATTTTGCTACTAATTCTGATTTTTGTTGAGGAGCGTGGCTGCGTCAGCGCGGATGATTTTGACCTTCTCCGCTAAGCACAGGCCGCATGTTTTTGAGATGTTGCTGTAGGTCTTGGCTCTGTCGACGATGGACCATCTGATGTCATACTCTTCTCTTCACAAGGTATGGGCCAAGCAGGACAGAGTAGGCTTATTCGACGTCACCATAGGGAGCTATGATGGTGCGGAAGTGTGCCAACTGGTAGGGGCGTTCCTGCTGAAGCGTCTTGCAGATATGTTCGGCCCCGCCAGCATAGGCCTGGACCGCGACGATGGCCTCGCAGTTTTCAAAAACATGACGGGACACGAGGCAGACTCCATCCGCAAAGCCATCACGAAGCTGTTCTGAGACTCCGGGTTGAGAATCACGATCAACACAAACCAGAGAACGGTCAACTTCCTTGACGTTACCTTCAACCTCGCAAGTGGCCGCTACGAGCCGTACCGAAAACCGAACGACGCACCGAGATACATCAACACCGAGTCGAACCACCCTCCGACAATCATACAGAAATTGCCGGCAATGATCCACAAGCGAGTGTCGAGCATTTCGTGCGACCAAGAGGCCTTCAGCAATGCTGCACCGGCCTACAGGGAAGCACTATCAGCCAGCAGATTCCCGGCCGCACTAACATTCAACAACGGTGGCCAGGCAAAGAAGAGCCGAGAAAGAAAGAGAAACATAATTTGGTACAACCCGCCATTCAACAAATCCGTGTCTATCAGTATCGGCCAGAGGTTCCTGACGCTGGTTCGAAAGCACTTCCCGCATCGTCACCTCTTTGTAACATTTTCAACAAAAATACGGTCAAGGTCAGCTACTCGTGTATGCCCAACATGGCCTGCATAATCAAGGGGCACAACCAGAAAGTGACGGCCCCGGCCGACGTGCGAAAACCAGCAGAGAAATGCAACTGCCGAGCTAAACCCTCTTGCCCTCTGGACGGTCGGTGTTTGCAGGAAAGGGCGGTCTATCAACCGAACGTCACGGCCCGGAGCTCAGGTAACGAGAGGCGGTTATTCGGGCTTTGCGAGATACCGTTCAAGACGCGCTATAGCAACCACCTCACGACTATGAGATACGAAAAGTACCGCAAAAGCACGCAGCTGCAGGACCAGGGTGAAGAGTACGACATCAGATGGTCCATCGTCGACAGAGCAAAGACCTACAGCAACATCTCGAAAACATGCGGCCTGTGCTTAGCAGAGAAGGTCAAAATCATCCGCGCTGACGCAGCCACGTTCATTAACAAAAATCAGAATTAGTATCAAAATGTCGAAACCAGAATAAGTTCTACCTCTCGCGCTCCTGCACTGGCGTCACTTAGTCACCTGCTAGTGGACAACGGTCAAAACTCCACACCACGATGGCATAGATTGCCGCATGTGTGGCTAGCAGGTTACCGGGTCCCTAGCTTCCCCTTACCGCGGACATGGACAGACAGTAGAGCCGTGAGTATGCCTATGATTGTAAGGACTACACCGTGAAGTCGCGACTCTCGAGTGAAAGCCATGACTACGTGCTCTACACTAAACTAGAACTACGACTCGTTGATCGTCAAGGTTACAGCCTGCAGTGAGTACTTCTACATACATGTACATGTACTAGCGTTGCACGCTCACCGGTGCACTCACAAAACTGCATTGAAACCATCATAGCAAAGAGAGGCGTTTAGTACATTAGAGGGGTTTCCGGGGCAACATGAACCTACCCCATGTGTACGCGCCTGCACTCATTTGCGAAAGGTGCACACTCTTTGTTTATGGATTCATGACCATTTCAGTTCCAGAGATTTCTTAACTCACTTCGTTCTTTACGGAGATCGTGTCGGGCTGGACATCTAGTAGATACTTGACGACTTCCAGACAACCAGTCCCAGCAGCGCTATGAACAGGAAGGCCACCAGTCTGTGTGAAGGTAAAGACAAGGTCAGACATTCATATGTGCTATCCATCAGCAGTCTGTATGCTACATTGTTACATAATATGATGCACAATCTGCTGTGAGTCACGGGGTTCTCATGTAGGCTACTCTGATTGCTCAATTGGCCTTCAGCAATGCTGCACCGGCCTACAGGGAAGCACTATCAGCCAGCAGATTCCCGGCCGCACTAACATTCAACAACGGCGGCCAGGCAAAGAAGAGCCGAGAAAGAAAGAGAAACATAATTTGGTACAACCCGCCATTCAACAAATCCGTGTCTATCAGTATCGGCCAGAGGTTCCTGACGCTGGTTCGAAAGCACTTCCCGGCATCGTCACCTCTTTGTAAAATTTTCAACAAAAATACGGTCAAGGTCAGCTACTCGTGTATGCCCAACATGGCCTGCATAATCAAGGGGCACAACCAGAAAGTGACGGCCCCGGCCGACGTGCGAAAACCAGCAGAGGAATGCAACTGCCGAGCTAAACCCTCTTGCCCTCTGGACGGCCGGTGTTTGCAGGAAAGGGCGGTCCATTAACCGAACGTCACACCCCGGAGCTCAGGTGACGAGAGGCGGTTATTCAGGCTTTGCGAGATACCGTTCAAGACGCGCTATAGCAACCACCTCACGACTATGAGATACGAAAAGTACCGCAAAATCACGCAGCTGCAGGACCAGGGTGAAGAGTACGACATAAGATGGTCCATCGTCGACAGAGCAAAGACCTACAGCAACATCTCAAAAACATGCGGCCTGTGCTTAGCAGAGGTCAAAATCATCCGCGCTGACGCAGCCACGTTCCTCAACAAAAATCAGAATTAGTATCAAAATGTCGACTCCAGAATAAGTTCTACCTCTCGCGCTACTGCACTGGCGTCACTTAGTCACCTGCATGCCGCCGCCGGCACCTGCCTGCCGCCACCAGGCCCAGGCCAGGGCCTGCCTGCCTACCCGCCGTCACTATAACTAACGTGTTACTTGACTGTCACCCCTCCTTTTACGGGCCCGGTTTTAGCTACCTGCCTGGGTATAAATTTGGTCCCAGATGATGTGCAGGGTATCAGTTATCTGAGGATTGCCGTAGCTTTGCTATGTGCATGAAACGCAGTGTTACAACAATGACCTAGCCGGCTGTCTCTATTCTCTTCTGCCTTTGTGAGTCGTTTCATTATGTATGTGCGTGCTGCATTACATACGCTCAAGCCAGCTCTTATTAGATAGAGCTATTTCATTTGACTCATAATTATTATGCCGCCATATACATGTATTTGATTGGCCCGGACACTCTCTTATTGTAAAGAAAGGGAGACGTCACGTGTACTGCGTTCACGTACACGTGTGTTCAATGTGTGCCCCACGCATGCGCATGTGACATCATGTGTGGATTGCGATTTGGCTCCTTCTGGAGTTTCAGACTTTCGCTACTCAGTCTGATCTTACGCTTCTGGCAACTGGTGCCTTTTGCCATTGCTCTGTTCTTACTACTCCCTGTTCTATTACTCTAAGTGCCATTCACGCGACTGTAGCATTGTTGGTTATAAGACTGGTCAGGTAACAACAGCTACTTTTGCAGCAAACGATCGGTGAGGTTGCTGTTGTATCAGCTTGATATTCTCCCACCAATAGACATACAGCTAGCACAGTGATCCTCAAGAGTGCTGTAAGAGTGACTGACTACAGTAAAGGGAGTCTACGATACAGATTTCTCAACTTACGTGGCACTTTACCGAGATCATGTCTGGTTGGAGATCTAGTAGATACTTGAGGACTTCCAGATGTCTACTCCTGGCAGCACGATGAACAGGAAGTTCACCTCTCTGTGTACAGGTAAGACACATGACCAGGCATTCCTATGTGTTATCCATAAGAAAAGTACGTATCTTGGATATGATGTACAACTCAGTGTCAGGTGAGACAACCTGATGTAGACTACTCGGACTCTGTTGACAAAACTGTTTGCCAGCAAGTACTGGAAAACCCCGACGCATGTTTCAACACCAGGCAGGGGATTGGTCCATAGAAAAGAGGTTTTCCCGGATCTAATGGCCTCCCAGGATGCAGGGCTGGTCCTTAGTCGGTTGGTAAAAGGCTACAAGCCTGCATCTCTTGGTAGCATTTGTCCATGTCTCTGCTTTTACGACAGTTGTGACTATATAGTTGTTTACTAGTCAGTACATGTGTGGGGGGGGGGGGGGAGCCTAGTCAGTAACAGTTACTCACTTTACAGTTAACAGTTACAGTCAGAAACAGTTACTGACAAAGTTACGAACTTTGTATGCCAGCTTATGGAGCCGACCAGAATATAATATGAGAAATTCAGGCGCTAAGAGCTCCGGGACCACTATTTAGAATTGTTTTTTTTAAGGCAGCCATAGTTGCTTGTCGATATTGCTTTGTTAGCCAGTAGGCATTTACTCATTTCCAGACCAGTGTGCAGTTTTGATGCCGAGTAAGATTGTAACTGGGTCCACGCGGGTTCCTGATGATCGTGTACGTACATGCCTCTGAATGAGCATTTTTAAAGTCGTCATAAGCAGAATATGCAAGGCGGACATTACACGTATCAAAATGAAATAGAACATTATTTTGGAGTTCTAGATTTCCTCCATCCACCGTCCAGAGCGTACAGTATGCAACTTTCCTGCAGCAGTATGGCACACATCCCTACACCAGCAGTCCGCTGCATCCACAGGGCAACGACCTTGCCGAGCATACGGTCAGAGTCGGTCAAGTCTGTACTAGTGAAAGGGTCTGACCCTTATCACCCTCTGCTAAGCTATCGCTCAACACCCTTCGAATGCGGATTCAGCCCAGCACAGCTTCTCAAGGGGCACCGTCTACTGTCCCAGACTACACTCAGCTCCTCTCAGCGGGAAAAATTGCAATTGCGGAACATGCTTTTCGTCTTTTTTGCTTCAACACGACACTGGACAACGGTCAAAACTCCACACCACAATGGCATAAATTGCCGCATGTGTGGCTGGCAGGTTCCCGGGTCCCTAGCTTCGCCATACCACGGACATGGACAGACAGTAGAGCCATGAGTTTGCCTATGATTGTAAGGACTACACCGTGAAATGCGACTCTCGAGTGAAAGCCATGACTACGTGGTCTACACTATACTAGCACAATGACTCGTTTATCGTCGAGATTACAACATGCAGTGAGTACTGCTACATACATGTACATGTACTAGCGTTGCGTGCTCACCAGTGCACTCACAAAACTGCATTGAAACCATCATTCCAAAGAGGGGCGTTTAGTACATTAGAGGGGTTTACGGGGCAACATGAACCTACCCAATGCGTACACGTCTGCACTCATTTGCCAAAAGTGCACACTCTTTGCTCATGGACTCATGACCATTTCAGTTCCACAGATTTCTTAACTCACTGTGTTCCTTACGGAGACCATGTCCGGCTGGACATCTAGTAGATACTTGACGACTTCCAGACAACCAGTCTTAGCAGCGCTATGAACAGGAAGGTCACCAGCCTGTGTGCAGGTAAAGACAAGGTCAGACATTCATATGTCAGGGGCGTACGCCGCTCCCCTCCAGGAGTGGTTCCCATGCCCACTGATCAGCCAACATTCCACACAAAATTGCTTTTAAAAAGTGGTGTTATTACAGATGTATACTGAGCGCACGATATTAAAGGCAATAATGTTAATAAATGCCCAAAAATAAAAGGAAAGCTAGAAGTATTTACAAGTATGACAAAATACAAGGACCCTTGGCTACTTGCAAGTTAGTTCGCAGGAGTCGCTAGCTGAAATCGTAAGTAGTTGGTCTTTCATTTGGGGAAGTATATTTGCAGCCAATGGAAAAGCAAGGGTGTGAATACTTTACTCACTGTCATCATTGCTGAAGTCACTGTCATCACTCTCTGACGATTCAACAGCAGGGGCACCGTCTACTGTCCCAGACTACACTCAGCGTGAAAAATTGCAATTGCGGAACATGCTTTTCGTCCTTTTTGCTTCAACAAGACACTGGACAACGGTCAAAACTCCACACCACGATGGCATAGATTGCCGCATGTGTGGTTAGCAGGTTACCGGGTCCCTAGCTTCGCCATACCACGGACATGGACAGACAGTAGAGCCGTGAGTATGCCTGTGATTGTAAGGACTATACCGTGAAGTCGCGACTCTCGAGTGAAAGCCATGACTACGTGGTCTACACTATACTAGCACAATGACTCGTTGATCGTCGAGATTACAACCTGCAGTGAGTACTGCTACATACATGTACATGTACTAGCGTTGCGTGCTCACCAGTGCACTCACAAAACTGCATTGAAACCATCATTTCAAAGAGGGGCGTTTAGTACATTAGAGGGGTTTCCGGGGCAACATGAACCTACCCCATGCGTACACGTCTGCACTCATTTGCCAAAAGTGCACACTCTTTGCTCATGGACTCATGACCATTTCAGTTCCACAGATTTCTTAACTCACTGTGTTCTTTACGGAGACCATGTCCGGCTGGACATCTAGTAGATACTTGACGACTTCCAGACGACCAGTCTCAGCAGCGCTATGAACAGGAAGGTCACCAGCCTGTGTGCAGGTTAAGACAAGGTCAGACATTCATATGTGTAAAAACCACTGCAGCACATTAGCGTCTGGCAATACATTACAGTGGCTTCTAAACACACACACACACACATACGCACACACACACACACCCACACACACACACACACACACACACACACACACACTCACACACACACACACTCAGTCAAACATCCTGCAATGGAAAAATGGCACCAAGAGAATGTACCTTGCTACTACCAAATAATGCCATTACCTTCTGGCACTGAGAATGGTCTATCACACTACATAAGGCATGGATAGTCTACGTACATAACTCCTTTAAACTGCAATGTACGGGTACACATGAGCAATATCAAGTAGCATTTCGAGAAGTGCGTATTCTTGCATGTGCACCGCAGCCCAGACAGCAGCAAATCTAATCGTGCTGCTGATGCTGCAGTCAAAGATTCGAAGAAGTTCATGAAAAAGTGCGACGAGGAGAAGTCCGACCCATACTTCGGGTTACTTAATGTCCGCAACACACCCACTGAAGGTCTCAGCACCAGTCCCGTGCAACGGCTTTTTGGTCGCCGAACCAGAACTGTGTTGCCAACCCTGAATGATTGACTCATCCCTGCAGCAGATATGTCAGCCGACATTCAGAAGAAGGAGATCAGAAGACAGAAGGCAGCTGAGCATCTCGACCACCGAAGGAAAGACCTTCCGCCACGCACGTCTGGCACAAAGGTTTTTTTTCAACTGATCAACGGCAAGTCGAGAGAATGGGAGCCTGCAGTAATCACCGACAAGACAAGACGTCAAGCCGCGGTTATTAAGTCTACTGCAACGAAAGAGTTCTGCAGCCGAATCGACAGTTTAACCGACACCCACCGCCGACTGCAGCTGATGAACAAGACCAGGCATGATCCCCACCACCGAGCCCGAAGCTACCTGGACCGTCATCGACTATCCCCAAGACCACACCATCAAAGATCCCGGTGTTGGTGCAACGGTCCCCACAGTCCCAAGGTGCCCGCACTGACAGCCAGACAATGCGATCTCGAAGACTGGTCAGGGACCCTAAGCGACTGATCATGCACTACTGATTGATCTGTAGTGGCTGTTTATAAGTCATTTCATTACAATAGCGAGAGTTCCCAGATTGCCTGGAGTGCTCAACACCACAAAGATGGAGCATTACCACAAAAGGCAGAAGAGAACAGAGACGGCCGGCTAGGTCATTGTTGTAATGCTGCGCTTCATGCAAATAGCAAATCTATGGCAATCCTCAGACAACTGATAACCTGTACATCATCTGGGTTCAAATTTATACCCAGGCAGGGCGCACAAAGTGAGTGAAGCGCGAAAAAGCACGAAAAAGCAGGTGGTATAGCGCGCAAAGGTGGCAAAAGCGCGACATTAGTGTGACATTTCAAGTGATACATTAGTTAGAGAGATATGGTGTGGATGGTGTCGGTTATTACTTGGGAGGTGATAAAAGGAGGGAGGGATGGAGGGGTGACAGTCAAGTAACACGTTAGTTATAGTGACGGCGGGTAGGCAGGCAGGAAGGTGCCGGCGGCGGCATGCAAGTGACTAAGTGACGCCAGTGCCGTAGCGCGAGAGGTAGAACTTATTCTGGTGTCGACATTTTGATACTAATTCTGATAATTGTTGAGGAGCGTGGCTTTGTCAGCGCGGATGATTTTGACCTCCTCCGCTAAGCACAGGCAGCATGTTTTTGAGATGTTGCTGAAGGTCTTTGCTCTGTCGACAATGGACCATCTGATGTCGTACTCTTCTCTTCACAAGGTATGGGCCAAGAAGGACAGAGTAGGCTTATTCGACGTCACCATGGGGAGCTATGATGGTGCGGAAGTGTGTCAACTGGTAGGGGCGTTCCTGCTGAAGCGTCTTGCAGATATGTTCGGCCCCGCCATCATAGGCCTGTACCGCGACGATGGCCTCGCAGTTTTCAAGAACATGACGGGACACGAGGCAGACTCCATCCGCAAAGCCATCACGAAGCTGTTCTGAGACTCCGGGTTGAGAATCACGATCAGCACAAACCAGAGAACGGTCAACTTCCTTGACGTTACCTTCAACCTCGCAAGTGGCCGCTACGAGCCGTACCGAAAACCGAACGACGCACCGAGATACATCAACACCGATTCGAACCACCCTCCGAAAAATCATATAGAAATTGCCGGCAATGATCCACAAGCGAGTGTCGAGCATTTCGTGCGACCAAGAGGCCTTCAGCAATGCTGCACCGGCCTACAGGGAAGCACTATCAGCCAGCAGATTCCCGGCCGCACTAACATTCAACAACGGCGGCCAGGCAAAGAAGAGCCGAGAAAGAAAGAGAAACATAATTTGGTACAACCCGCCATTCAACAAATCCGTGTCTATCAGTATCGGCCAGAGGTTCCTGACGCTGGTTCGAAAGCACTTCCCGGCATCGTCACCTCTTTGTAAAATTTTCAACAAAAATACGGTCAAGGTCAGCTACTCGTGTATGCCCAACATGGCCTGCATAATCAAGGGGCACAACCAGAAAGTGACGGCCCCGGCCGACGTGCGAAAACCAGCAGAGGAATGCAACTGCCGAGCTAAACCCTCTTGCCCTCTGGACGGCCGGTGTTTGCAGGAAAGGGCGGTCCATTAACCGAACGTCACACCCCGGAGCTCAGGTGACGAGAGGCGGTTATTCAGGCTTTGCGAGATACCGTTCAAGACGCGCTATAGCAACCACCTCACGACTATGAGATACGAAAAGTACCGCAAAATCACGCAGCTGCAGGACCAGGGTGAAGAGTACGACATAAGATGGTCCATCGTCGACAGAGCAAAGACCTACAGCAACATCTCAAAAACATGCGGCCTGTGCTTAGCAGAGGTCAAAATCATCCGCGCTGACGCAGCCACGTTCCTCAACAAAAATCAGAATTAGTATCAAAATGTCGACTCCAGAATAAGTTCTACCTCTCGCGCTACTGCACTGGCGTCACTTAGTCACCTGCATGCCGCCGCCGGCACCTGCCTGCCGCCACCAGGCCCAGGCCAGGGCCTGCCTGCCTACCCGCCGTCACTATAACTAACGTGTTACTTGACTGTCACCCCTCCTTTTACGGGCCCGGTTTTAGCTACCTGCCTGGGTATAAATTTGGTCCCAGATGATGTGCAGGGTATCAGTTATCTGAGGATTGCCGTAGCTTTGCTATGTGCATGAAACGCAGTGTTACAACAATGACCTAGCCGGCTGTCTCTATTCTCTTCTGCCTTTGTGAGTCGTTTCATTATGTATGTGCGTGCTGCATTACATACGCTCAAGCCAGCTCTTATTAGATAGAGCTATTTCATTTGACTCATAATTATTATGCCGCCATATACATGTATTTGATTGGCCCGGACACTCTCTTATTGTAAAGAAAGGGAGACGTCACGTGTACTGCGTTCACGTACACGTGTGTTCAATGTGTGCCCCACGCATGCGCATGTGACATCATGTGTGGATTGCGATTTGGCTCCTTCTGGAGTTTCAGACTTTCGCTACTCAGTCTGATCTTACGCTTCTGGCAACTGGTGCCTTTTGCCATTGCTCTGTTCTTACTACTCCCTGCTATTACTCTAAGTGCCATTCACGCGACTGTAGCATTGTTGGTTATAAGACTGGTCAGGTAACAACAGCTACTTTTGCAGCAAACGATCGGTGAGGTTGCTGTTGTATCAGCTTGATATTCTCCCACCAATAGACATACAGCTAGCACAGTGATCCTCAAGAGTGCTGTAAGAGTGACTGACTACAGTAAAGGGAGTCTACGATACAGATTTCTCAACTTACGTGGCACTTTACCGAGATCATGTCTGGTTGGAGATCTAGTAGATACTTGAGGACTTCCAGATGTCTACTCCTGGCAGCACGATGAACAGGAAGTTCACCTCTCTGTGTACAGGTAAGACACATGACCAGGCATTCCTATGTGTTATCCATAAGAAAAGTACGTATCTTGGATATGATGTACAACTCAGTGTCAGGTGAGACAACCTGATGTAGACTACTCGGACTCTGTTGACAAAACTGTTTGCCAGCAAGTACTGGAAAACCCCGACGCATGTTTCAACACCAGGCAGGGGATTGGTCCATAGAAAAGAGGTTTTCCCGGATCTAATGGCCTCCCAGGATGCAGGGCTGGTCCTTAGTCGGTTGGTAAAAGGCTACAAGCCTGCATCTCTTGGTAGCATTTGTCCATGTCTCTGCTTTTACGACAGTTGTGACTATATAGTTGTTTACTAGTCAGTACATGTGTGGGGGGGGGGGGGGGAGCCTAGTCAGTAACAGTTACTCACTTTACAGTTAACAGTTACAGTCAGAAACAGTTACTGACAAAGTTACGAACTTTGTATGCCAGCTTATGGAGCCGACCAGAATATAATATGAGAAATTCAGGCGCTAAGAGCTCCGGGACCACTATTTAGAATTGTTTTTTTTAAGGCAGCCATAGTTGCTTGTCGATATTGCTTTGTTAGCCAGTAGGCATTTACTCATTTCCAGACCAGTGTGCAGTTTTGATGCCGAGTAAGATTGTAACTGGGTCCACGCGGGTTCCTGATGATCGTGTACGTACATGCCTCTGAATGAGCATTTTTAAAGTCGTCATAAGCAGAATATGCAAGGCGGACATTACACGTATCAAAATGAAATAGAACATTATTTTGGAGTTCTAGATTTCCTCCATCCACCGTCCAGAGCGTACAGTATGCAACTTTCCTGCAGCAGTATGGCACACATCCCTACACCAGCAGTCCGCTGCATCCACAGGGCAACGACCTTGCCGAGCATACGGTCAGAGTCGGTCAAGTCTGTACTAGTGAAAGGGTCTGACCCTTATCACCCTCTGCTAAGCTATCGCTCAACACCCTTCGAATGCGGATTCAGCCCAGCACAGCTTCTCAAGGGGCACCGTCTACTGTCCCAGACTACACTCAGCTCCTCTCAGCGGGAAAAATTGCAATTGCGGAACATGCTTTTCGTCTTTTTTGCTTCAACACGACACTGGACAACGGTCAAAACTCCACACCACAATGGCATAAATTGCCGCATGTGTGGCTGGCAGGTTCCCGGGTCCCTAGCTTCGCCATACCACGGACATGGACAGACAGTAGAGCCATGAGTTTGCCTATGATTGTAAGGACTACACCGTGAAATGCGACTCTCGAGTGAAAGCCATGACTACGTGGTCTACACTATACTAGCACAATGACTCGTTTATCGTCGAGATTACAACATGCAGTGAGTACTGCTACATACATGTACATGTACTAGCGTTGCGTGCTCACCAGTGCACTCACAAAACTGCATTGAAACCATCATTCCAAAGAGGGGCGTTTAGTACATTAGAGGGGTTTACGGGGCAACATGAACCTACCCAATGCGTACACGTCTGCACTCATTTGCCAAAAGTGCACACTCTTTGCTCATGGACTCATGACCATTTCAGTTCCACAGATTTCTTAACTCACTGTGTTCCTTACGGAGACCATGTCCGGCTGGACATCTAGTAGATACTTGACGACTTCCAGACAACCAGTCTTAGCAGCGCTATGAACAGGAAGGTCACCAGCCTGTGTGCAGGTAAAGACAAGGTCAGACATTCATATGTCAGGGGCGTACGCCGCTCCCCTCCAGGAGTGGTTCCCATGCCCACTGATCAGCCAACATTCCACACAAAATTGCTTTTAAAAAGTGGTGTTATTACAGATGTATACTGAGCGCACGATATTAAAGGCAATAATGTTAATAAATGCCCAAAAATAAAAGGAAAGCTAGAAGTATTTACAAGTATGACAAAATACAAGGACCCTTGGCTACTTGCAAGTTAGTTCGCAGGAGTCGCTAGCTGAAATCGTAAGTAGTTGGTCTTTCATTTGGGGAAGTATATTTGCAGCCAATGGAAAAGCAAGGGTGTGAATACTTTACTCACTGTCATCATTGCTGAAGTCACTGTCATCACTCTCTGACGATTCAACAGCAGGGGCACCGTCTACTGTCCCAGACTACACTCAGCGTGAAAAATTGCAATTGCGGAACATGCTTTTCGTCCTTTTTGCTTCAACAAGACACTGGACAACGGTCAAAACTCCACACCACGATGGCATAGATTGCCGCATGTGTGGTTAGCAGGTTACCGGGTCCCTAGCTTCGCCATACCACGGACATGGACAGACAGTAGAGCCGTGAGTATGCCTGTGATTGTAAGGACTATACCGTGAAGTCGCGACTCTCGAGTGAAAGCCATGACTACGTGGTCTACACTATACTAGCACAATGACTCGTTGATCGTCGAGATTACAACCTGCAGTGAGTACTGCTACATACATGTACATGTACTAGCGTTGCGTGCTCACCAGTGCACTCACAAAACTGCATTGAAACCATCATTTCAAAGAGGGGCGTTTAGTACATTAGAGGGGTTTCCGGGGCAACATGAACCTACCCCATGCGTACACGTCTGCACTCATTTGCCAAAAGTGCACACTCTTTGCTCATGGACTCATGACCATTTCAGTTCCACAGATTTCTTAACTCACTGTGTTCTTTACGGAGACCATGTCCGGCTGGACATCTAGTAGATACTTGACGACTTCCAGACGACCAGTCTCAGCAGCGCTATGAACAGGAAGGTCACCAGCCTGTGTGCAGGTTAAGACAAGGTCAGACATTCATATGTGTAAAAACCACTGCAGCACATTAGCGTCTGGCAATACATTACAGTGGCTTCTAAACACACACACACACACATACGCACACACACACACACCCACACACACACACACACACACACACACACACACTCACACACACACACACTCAGTCAAACATCCTGCAATGGAAAAATGGCACCAAGAGAATGTACCTTGCTACTACCAAATAATGCCATTACCTTCTGGCACTGAGAATGGTCTATCACACTACATAAGGCATGGATAGTCTACGTACATAACTCCTTTAAACTGCAATGTACGGGTACACATGAGCAATATCAAGTAGCATTTCGAGAAGTGCGTATTCTTGCATGTGCACCGCAGCCCAGACAGCAGCAAATCTAATCGTGCTGCTGATGCTGCAGTCAAAGATTCGAAGAAGTTCATGAAAAAGTGCGACGAGGAGAAGTCCGACCCATACTTCGGGTTACTTAATGTCCGCAACACACCCACTGAAGGTCTCAGCACCAGTCCCGTGCAACGGCTTTTTGGTCGCCGAACCAGAACTGTGTTGCCAACCCTGAATGATTGACTCATCCCTGCAGCAGATATGTCAGCCGACATTCAGAAGAAGGAGATCAGAAGACAGAAGGCAGCTGAGCATCTCGACCACCGAAGGAAAGACCTTCCGCCACGCACGTCTGGCACAAAGGTTTTTTTTCAACTGATCAACGGCAAGTCGAGAGAATGGGAGCCTGCAGTAATCACCGACAAGACAAGACGTCAAGCCGCGGTTATTAAGTCTACTGCAACGAAAGAGTTCTGCAGCCGAATCGACAGTTTAACCGACACCCACCGCCGACTGCAGCTGATGAACAAGACCAGGCATGATCCCCACCACCGAGCCCGAAGCTACCTGGACCGTCATCGACTATCCCCAAGACCACACCATCAAAGATCCCGGTGTTGGTGCAACGGTCCCCACAGTCCCAAGGTGCCCGCACTGACAGCCAGACAATGCGATCTCGAAGACTGGTCAGGGACCCTAAGCGACTGATCATGCACTACTGATTGATCTGTAGTGGCTGTTTATAAGTCATTTCATTACAATAGCGAGAGTTCCCAGATTGCCTGGAGTGCTCAACACCACAAAGATGGAGCATTACCACAAAAGGCAGAAGAGAACAGAGACGGCCGGCTAGGTCATTGTTGTAATGCTGCGCTTCATGCAAATAGCAAATCTATGGCAATCCTCAGACAACTGATAACCTGTACATCATCTGGGTTCAAATTTATACCCAGGCAGGGCGCACAAAGTGAGTGAAGCGCGAAAAAGCACGAAAAAGCAGGTGGTATAGCGCGCAAAGGTGGCAAAAGCGCGACATTAGTGTGACATTTCAAGTGATACATTAGTTAGAGAGATATGGTGTGGATGGTGTCGGTTATTACTTGGGAGGTGATAAAAGGAGGGAGGGATGGAGGGGTGACAGTCAAGTAACACGTTAGTTATAGTGACGGCGGGTAGGCAGGCAGGAAGGTGCCGGCGGCGGCATGCAAGTGACTAAGTGACGCCAGTGCCGTAGCGCGAGAGGTAGAACTTATTCTGGTGTCGACATTTTGATACTAATTCTGATAATTGTTGAGGAGCGTGGCTTTGTCAGCGCGGATGATTTTGACCTCCTCCGCTAAGCACAGGCAGCATGTTTTTGAGATGTTGCTGAAGGTCTTTGCTCTGTCGACAATGGACCATCTGATGTCGTACTCTTCTCTTCACAAGGTATGGGCCAAGAAGGACAGAGTAGGCTTATTCGACGTCACCATGGGGAGCTATGATGGTGCGGAAGTGTGTCAACTGGTAGGGGCGTTCCTGCTGAAGCGTCTTGCAGATATGTTCGGCCCCGCCATCATAGGCCTGTACCGCGACGATGGCCTCGCAGTTTTCAAGAACATGACGGGACACGAGGCAGACTCCATCCGCAAAGCCATCACGAAGCTGTTCAGAGACTCCGGGTTGAGAATCACGATCAGCACAAACCAGAGAACGGTCAACTTCCTTGACGTTACCTTCAACCTCGCAAGTGGCCGCTACGAGCCGTACCGAAAACCGAACGACGCACCGAGATACATCAACACCGATTCGAACCACCCTCCGAAAAATCATATAGAAATTGCCGGCAATGATCCACAAGCGAGTGTCGAGCATTTCGTGCGACCAAGAGGCCTTCAGCAATGCTGCACCGGCCTACAGGGAAGCACTATCAGCCAGCAGATTCCCGGCCGCACTAACATTCAACAACGGCGGCCAGGCAAAGAAGAGCCGAGAAAGAAAGAGAAACATAATTTGGTACAACCCGCCATTCAACAAATCCGTGTCTATCAGTATCGGCCAGAGGTTCCTGACGCTGGTTCGAAAGCACTTCCCGGCATCGTCACCTCTTTGTAAAATTTTCAACAAAAATACGGTCAAGGTCAGCTACTCGTGTATGCCCAACATGGCCTGCATAATCAAGGGGCACAACCAGAAAGTGACGGCCCCGGCCGACGTGCGAAAACCAGCAGAGGAATGCAACTGCCGAGCTAAACCCTCTTGCCCTCTGGACGGCCGGTGTTTGCAGGAAAGGGCGGTCCATTAACCGAACGTCACACCCCGGAGCTCAGGTGACGAGAGGCGGTTATTCAGGCTTTGCGAGATACCGTTCAAGACGCGCTATAGCAACCACCTCACGACTATGAGATACGAAAAGTACCGCAAAATCACGCAGCTGCAGGACCAGGGTGAAGAGTACGACATAAGATGGTCCATCGTCGACAGAGCAAAGACCTACAGCAACATCTCAAAAACATGCGGCCTGTGCTTAGCAGAGGTCAAAATCATCCGCGCTGACGCAGCCACGTTCCTCAACAAAAATCAGAATTAGTATCAAAATGTCGACTCCAGAATAAGTTCTACCTCTCGCGCTACTGCACTGGCGTCACTTAGTCACCTGCATGCCGCCGCCGGCACCTGCCTGCCGCCACCAGGCCCAGGCCAGGGCCTGCCTGCCTACCCGCCGTCACTATAACTAACGTGTTACTTGACTGTCACCCCTCCTTTTACGGGCCCGGTTTTAGCTACCTGCCTGGGTATAAATTTGGTCCCAGATGATGTGCAGGGTATCAGTTATCTGAGGATTGCCGTAGCTTTGCTATGTGCATGAAACGCAGTGTTACAACAATGACCTAGCCGGCTGTCTCTATTCTCTTCTGCCTTTGTGAGTCGTTTCATTATGTATGTGCGTGCTGCATTACATACGCTCAAGCCAGCTCTTATTAGATAGAGCTATTTCATTTGACTCATAATTATTATGCCGCCATATACATGTATTTGATTGGCCCGGACACTCTCTTATTGTAAAGAAAGGGAGACGTCACGTGTACTGCGTTCACGTACACGTGTGTTCAATGTGTGCCCCACGCATGCGCATGTGACATCATGTGTGGATTGCGATTTGGCTCCTTCTGGAGTTTCAGACTTTCGCTACTCAGTCTGATCTTACGCTTCTGGCAACTGGTGCCTTTTGCCATTGCTCTGTTCTTACTACTCCCTGCTATTACTCTAAGTGCCATTCACGCGACTGTAGCATTGTTGGTTATAAGACTGGTCAGGTAACAACAGCTACTTTTGCAGCAAACGATCGGTGAGGTTGCTGTTGTATCAGCTTGATATTCTCCCACCAATAGACATACAGCTAGCACAGTGATCCTCAAGAGTGCTGTAAGAGTGACTGACTACAGTAAAGGGAGTCTACGATACAGATTTCTCAACTTACGTGGCACTTTACCGAGATCATGTCTGGTTGGAGATCTAGTAGATACTTGAGGACTTCCAGATGTCTACTCCTGGCAGCACAATGAACAGGAAGTTCACCTCTCTGTGTACAGGTAAGACACATGACCAGGCATTCCTATGTGTTATCCATAAGAAAAGTACGTATCTTGGATATGATGTACAACTCAGTGTCAGGTGAGACAACCTGATGTAGACTACTCGGACTCTGTTGACAAAACTGTTTGCCAGCAAGTACTGGAAAACCCCGACGCATGTTTCAACACCAGGCAGGGGATTGGTCCATAGAAAAGAGGTTTTCCCGGATCTAATGGCCTCCCAGGATGCAGGGCTGGTCCTTAGTCGGTTGGTAAAAGGCTACAAGCCTGCATCTCTTGGTAGCATTTGTCCATGTCTCTGCTTTTACGACAGTTGTGACTATATAGTTGTTTACTAGTCAGTACATGTGTGGGGGGGGGGGGGGGGGGGAGCCTAGTCAGTAACAGTTACTCACTTTACAGTTAACAGTTACAGTCAGAAACAGTTACTGACAAAGTTACGAACTTTGTATGCCAGCTTATGGAGCCGACCAGAATATAATATGAGAAATTCAGGCGCTAAGAGCTCCGGGACCACTATTTAGAATTGTTTTTTTTCAGGCAGCCATAGTTGCTTGTCGATATTGCTTTGTTAGCCAGTAGGCATTTACTCATTTCCAGACCAGTGTGCAGTTTTGATGCCGAGTAAGATTGTAACTGGGTCCACGCGGGTTCCTGATGATCGTGTACGTACATGCCTCTGAATGAGCATTTTTAAAGTCGTCATAAGCAGAATATGCAAGGCGGACATTACACGTATCAAAATGAAATAGAACATTATTTTGGAGTTCTAGATTTCCTCCATCCACCGTCCAGAGCGTACAGTATGCAACTTTCCTGCAGCAGTATGGCACACATCCCTACACCAGCAGTCCGCTGCATCCACAGGGCAACGACCTTGCCGAGCATACGGTCAGAGTCGGTCAAGTCTGTACTAGTGAAAGGGTCTGACCCTTATCACCCTCTGCTAAGCTATCGCTCAACACCCTTCGAATGCGGATTCAGCCCAGCACAGCTTCTCAAGGGGCACCGTCTACTGTCCCAGACTACACTCAGCTCCTCTCAGCGGGAAAAATTGCAATTGCGGAACATGCTTTTCGTCTTTTTTGCTTCAACACGACACTGGACAACGGTCAAAACTCCACACCACAATGGCATAAATTGCCGCATGTGTGGCTGGCAGGTTCCCGGGTCCCTAGCTTCGCCATACCACGGACATGGACAGACAGTAGAGCCATGAGTTTGCCTATGATTGTAAGGACTACACCGTGAAATGCGACTCTCGAGTGAAAGCCATGACTACGTGGTCTACACTATACTAGCACAATGACTCGTTTATCGTCGAGATTACAACATGCAGTGAGTACTGCTACATACATGTACATGTACTAGCGTTGCGTGCTCACCAGTGCACTCACAAAACTGCATTGAAACCATCATTCCAAAGAGGGGCGTTTAGTACATTAGAGGGGTTTACGGGGCAACATGAACCTACCCAATGCGTACACGTCTGCACTCATTTGCCAAAAGTGCACACTCTTTGCTCATGGACTCATGACCATTTCAGTTCCACAGATTTCTTAACTCACTGTGTTCCTTACGGAGACCATGTCCGGCTGGACATCTAGTAGATACTTGACGACTTCCAGACAACCAGTCTTAGCAGCGCTATGAACAGGAAGGTCACCAGCCTGTGTGCAGGTAAAGACAAGGTCAGACATTCATGTGTAAAAACCACTGCAGCACATTAGCGTCTGGCAATACATTACAGTGGCTTCTAAACACACACACACACACACACACACGCACACGCACACGCATGCGCGCACACACACACACACACACACACACACACACACACATACACACTCAGTCAAACATCCTGCAATGGAAAAATGGCACCAAGAGAATGTACCTTGCTACTACCAAATAATGCCATTACCTTCTGGCACTGAGAATGGTCTATCACACTACATAAGGCATGGATAGTCTACGTACATAACTCCTTTAAACTGCAATGTACGGGTACACATGAGCAATATCAAGTAGCATTTCGAGAAGTGCGAATTCTTGCATGTGCACCACAGCCCAGACAGCAGCAAGTCTAATTGTGCTGCTGAGGCTGCAGTCAAAGATTTGAAGAAGTTCATGAAAAAGTGCAACAAGGGGAAGTCCGACCCATACTTCGGGTTACTGAATGTCCGCAACACACCCACTGAAGGTCTCAGCACCAGTCCCGTGCAACGGCTTTTTGGTCGCCGAACCAGAACTGTGTTGCCAACCCTGAATGATCGACTCATCCCTGCATCAGATATGTCAGCCGACATTCAGATGAAGGAGATCAGAAGACAGAAGGCAGCTGAGCATCTCGACCACCGAGGGAAAGACCTTGCCACGTACGTCTGGCACAAAGGTTTTCTTTCAACTGATCAACGGCAAGTCGAGAGAATGGGAGCCTGCAGTAATCACCGACAAGACGTCAAGCCGCGGTTATGAAGTCTACTGCAACGAAAGAGTTCTGCAGCCGAATCGACAGTTTAACCGACACCCACCGCCGACTGCAGCTGATGAACAAGACCAGGCATGATCCCCACCACCGAGCCCGACGCTACCTGGACCGTCATCGACTGTCCCCAAGACCACACCATCAAAGATCCCGGTGTTGGTGCAACGGTCGCCACAGTCCCAACATGCCCGCACTGACCGCCAGACAATGCGATCTGGAAGACTGTTCAGGGACCCGAAGCGACTCATCATGCACTCCTGATTGATCTGTAGTGGCTGTTTATAAGTCATTTCATTACAATAGCAAGAGTTCCCAGATTGCCTAGAGTGCTCAACACCACAAGGATGGAGCATTACCACAAAAAGCAGAAGAGAACAGAGACAGCCGGCTAGGTCATTGTTGTAACGCTGCGTTTCATGCAAATAGCAAAGCTAAGGCAATCCTCAGACAACTGATAACCTGAACATCACCTGGGTCCAAATTTATCCCCAGGCAGGTAGCTAAAAAAGGGCGCACAAGGTGAGTGAAGCGCGAAAAAGCATGAAAAAGCAGGTGGCATAGCGCGCAAAGGTGGCAAAAGCGCGACATTAGTGTGACATTTCAAGTGATACATTAGTTAGAGAGATATGGTGCGGATGGTGTCGGTTATTACTTGGGAGGTGATAAAAGGAGGGAGAGATGGAGGGGTGACAGTCAAGTAACACGTTAGTTATAGTGACGGCGGGCAGGCAGGCAGGCCCTGGCCTGGGCCTGGTGGCGGCAGGAAGGTGCCGGCGGCAGCATGCAGGTGACTAAGTGACGCCAGTGCCGTAGCGCGAGAGGGAGAACTTATTCTGGTGTCGACATTTTGCTACTAATTCTGATTTTTGTTGAGGAGCGTGGCTGCGTCAGCGCGGATGATTTTGACCTTCTCCGCTAAGCACAGGCCGCATGTTTTTGAGATGTTGCTGTAGGTCTTGGCTCTGTCGACGATGGACCATCTGATGTCATACTCTTCTCTTCACAAGGTATGGGCCAAGCAGGACAGAGTAGGCTTATTCGACGTCACCATAGGGAGCTATGATGGTGCGGAAGTGTGCCAACTGGTAGGGGCGTTCCTGCTGAAGCGTCTTGCAGATATGTTCGGCCCCGCCAGCATAGGCCTGGACCGCGACGATGGCCTCGCAGTTTTCAAAAACATGACGGGACACGAGGCAGACTCCATCCGCAAAGCCATCACGAAGCTGTTCTGAGACTCCGGGTTGAGAATCACGATCAACACAAACCAGAGAACGGTCAACTTCCTTGACGTTACCTTCAACCTCGCAAGTGGCCGCTACGAGCCGTACCGAAAACCGAACGACGCACCGAGATACATCAACACCGAGTCGAACCACCCTCCGACAATCATACAGAAATTGCCGGCAATGATCCACAAGCGAGTGTCGAGCATTTCGTGCGACCAAGAGGCCTTCAGCAATGCTGCACCGGCCTACAGGGAAGCACTATCAGCCAGCAGATTCCCGGCCGCACTAACATTCAACAACGGTGGCCAGGCAAAGAAGAGCCGAGAAAGAAAGAGAAACATAATTTGGTACAACCCGCCATTCAACAAATCCGTGTCTATCAGTATCGGCCAGAGGTTCCTGACGCTGGTTCGAAAGCACTTCCCGCATCGTCACCTCTTTGTAACATTTTCAACAAAAATACGGTCAAGGTCAGCTACTCGTGTATGCCCAACATGGCCTGCATAATCAAGGGGCACAACCAGAAAGTGACGGCCCCGGCCGACGTGCGAAAACCAGCAGAGAAATGCAACTGCCGAGCTAAACCCTCTTGCCCTCTGGACGGTCGGTGTTTGCAGGAAAGGGCGGTCTATCAACCGAACGTCACGGCCCGGAGCTCAGGTAACGAGAGGCGGTTATTCGGGCTTTGCGAGATACCGTTCAAGACGCGCTATAGCAACCACCTCACGACTATGAGATACGAAAAGTACCGCAAAAGCACGCAGCTGCAGGACCAGGGTGAAGAGTACGACATCAGATGGTCCATCGTCGACAGAGCAAAGACCTACAGCAACATCTCGAAAACATGCGGCCTGTGCTTAGCAGAGAAGGTCAAAATCATCCGCGCTGACGCAGCCACGTTCATTAACAAAAATCAGAATTAGTATCAAAATGTCGAAACCAGAATAAGTTCTACCTCTCGCGCTCCTGCACTGGCGTCACTTAGTCACCTGCTAGTGGACAACGGTCAAAACTCCACACCACGATGGCATAGATTGCCGCATGTGTGGCTAGCAGGTTACCGGGTCCCTAGCTTCCCCTTACCGCGGACATGGACAGACAGTAGAGCCGTGAGTATGCCTATGATTGTAAGGACTACACCGTGAAGTCGCGACTCTCGAGTGAAAGCCATGACTACGTGCTCTACACTAAACTAGAACTACGACTCGTTGATCGTCAAGGTTACAGCCTGCAGTGAGTACTTCTACATACATGTACATGTACTAGCGTTGCACGCTCACCGGTGCACTCACAAAACTGCATTGAAACCATCATAGCAAAGAGAGGCGTTTAGTACATTAGAGGGGTTTCCGGGGCAACATGAACCTACCCCATGTGTACGCGCCTGCACTCATTTGCGAAAGGTGCACACTCTTTGTTTATGGATTCATGACCATTTCAGTTCCAGAGATTTCTTAACTCACTTCGTTCTTTACGGAGATCGTGTCGGGCTGGACATCTAGTAGATACTTGACGACTTCCAGACAACCAGTCCCAGCAGCGCTATGAACAGGAAGGCCACCAGTCTGTGTGAAGGTAAAGACAAGGTCAGACATTCATATGTGCTATCCATCAGCAGTCTGTATGCTACATTGTTACATAATATGATGCACAATCTGCTGTGAGTCACGGGGTTCTCATGTAGGCTACTCTGATTGCTCAATTGGTAGTGGTCCTCTTAGCTAGGTGTGTAAAAACCAATGCAGCACATTAGGGTCTGGCAATACATGACATTGGCTTCTCAACACACACACACACACACATACACACACACACACAAACGGACGCACACACACACGAGCGCACCCACACGCCCACGCACACACACACACACACACACACACACACACACACACACACACACACACACACACACACATGCAGTCACACATCCTGCAATGGAAAATTGCAATGAAGGGAATGTACCTTGCTACCAACAAATAATGCCAGTACCTTCTGGCATTGAAAATGGTCTATTACACTACAGAAGGCATGGATAGTCTACGTACAGAACTCCTTTAAGCTGCAATGTACCGGTACACATCATCTATCACACTACATGTTTGCATTGTTATCAGACCAGGTAAGATGGAAATTGACTGGACTAGGAAACATGTGACAACGCCAAATTGCTACTCCAAAATCTACTACTCATTATACATTAGGGTTGAATGCAGCAAAAAGTTACACTCGACCGACATCAGTCAATCATCTAGTTATACTCTCCAGTCTCCACCCATAATCTCAGAATGATTCTCATGCTTCTTGCATGACAATGGTCTTCAAGGATGATAAGTTTTACCCATCTTCCTGACAACATGGCTCGCATTTTCTCCAGCCTACCAGAGTACTTTACTCCCCATCACCAACTATCCACACACTGTCTTCTATTCTACAAGTAATCTCAGCATCGGTTCTAAAATGAGCCCGTTCATGTCGCGGACATCGTGTTATAATCCATGGGTGTCGATACTTGCGATAATAATAATAATAAAGGGTTTGCTCCCCACACCGGAGCTCGCGCTATTCCGCCGACTTTACTTGACACTTGACTGACTCACGACCGCCATCCAGAGCACACGAGAAGTCCATCGAACCTTCGACTCGGCAAACCTGCCAGAAAGCACCACTCCCTGCTCAATACACAGTGTTTCGGGGTCTGTCTCACCGTCCAGGAGCGACACTGACTCACGCTGCTATCTGGTGTTCACGAGGTGTTTGTCGCGCTGGAAACGGAGTGTCTCTGTAAGTTTGTATCCCTGGTGATGTTTGTGCCTGGAGAGCACTATATAAGTGGTGCTCTTCAGGCACAATCTTCCTCAGCCTACTCAAGCTCAACTGATGAGGGGTGAATTCCCCGAAACACTGTGTATTGAGCAGAGAGTGGTGCTTTCTTGCAGGTTTGCCGAGTCGAAGGTTCGATGGACTTCTCGTGTGCTCTGGATGGCGGTCGTGAGTCAGTCAAGTGTCAAGTAAAGTCGGCGGAATAGCGCGAGCTCCAGTGTGGGGAGCAAACCCTTTCTTACAAGTCATCGCCGAAGTCGCAACCACTACTTCGTAATAATAATAATGTAAGAAAAGGGTTTGCTCCCCACACCGGAGCTCGCGCTATTCCGCCGACTTTCCTTGACACTTGACTGACTCACGACTGCCATCCAGAGCACACGAAAAGTCCATCGAACCTTCGACTCGGCAAACCTCAGTCAAGTCAGTCAAGTGTCAAGTAAAGTCGGCGGAATAGCGCGAGCTCCGGTGTGGGGAGCAAACCCTTTTCTTACAAATCATCGCCGAAGTCGCAACCACTACTTCGTAATAATAATAATGGTTATGAGTTTCCTATCTGAGACAGAAACCAATGTGGTTCACCAGCATAAACACGGTTGCAGTGCAGGCAAAGTTTGGCATCTTTGACTACTAATCAGACATGAGCCACTATTTAGTAATTCTTCAATCTACAGGCAGAGTGGTGTGCAACTTACCGAATCAGTCCTGTCCACCTTGGCTTTACACTTGACAAGGTGCATGGCAATATGGATGCAACCCTGACTACATGCTACATGTAGTGGAGTGTACTTCCGCCTTCCAAACTAGTAAGAACAACATAGATAGTGATAGCATGTGTACGCCCACACAAACCACACATGTACGGATCCCCAACCAAATGCACACACGCACACACACACACACAAATACACACACACACACAAATACACACACATAAACAACACACACACACACACGCGCGCGCACACCCACATACACACACGCACATGCTTGTACTTGTTGCTCACTGCCAAAACTGGTCACGCGAGTCTCCCCGGGAGAGGGAGAGAGACTCAAAAGGAATCTTGGAAAGATGACTCAATTGGCTATTGCACCGCACAACGGCTGACACCCCTTGAAATCCCCAAAACTCTGGGTGGACTTGAAAATGATCCCACTTATGGGCTCACCACACCTCAGTAAGTTGGTGAGGATAAGGTGCAGAAAGAGGATTGACGGCATCAGGGTATCCGTCCTGGGATCCAACTGCAGTTACCCCTGCCCCCAGTGAAGGTAATACTTGCTACTAGTGTGGGTGGCTAAATCAGAGTGGATCTGAGCTTCACTAGCAGCATTGATTACACGAGAGTTAATCTAGGTGGCAGGTACAACATTACACCTTCAAGCAGCCGAGCCCATTGGTAACAGACCCAACACAATCAGACATAAGTGTACCCATCAACCGAATTAGCTGGCACACACACACACACACACACACACACACACACACACACACAAACACACACACACACAAACACACACACTACTATGTACAACTGCCACAAAATGGCCATGTCGCTCCCAGAAGCGGGAGACAACAGCGAGGAAGGAAAAGAAACAAGGAGACTAATTGAGGTGAAAGGGGACCGTTCTACACACAGCTAGTGTTTCTGTCTTCGGTGGCGGGTAACACACACACACACACACACACACACACACACACACTTGTACTCGTACTTGCTGCTCACTGCCAAAACTGGTCACGTGGGTCTCACTGGGAGAGGGGAGAGAGACTCAAAAGGAATCTTGGAAAGATGACTCAATTGGCTATTGAACCGCCCAACGGCTGACACCCCCTGAAATCCCCAAAACTCTGGGTGGACTTGAAAATGATCCCACTTATGGGCTCACCACACCTCAGTAAGTGGGTGAGGAAAAGGTGCCGAAAACGGATTGACGGCATCAGGGTATCCGTCCCGGGATCCAACTGCAGTTACCCCTGCCCCCAGTGAAGGTAATACTTGCTACTAGTGTGGGTGGCTAAATCAGAGTGGATCTGATACAAGCTTCACTAGCACCATGATTACACAAGAGTTAATCTAGCCAGAAGTAGTCCATGGCTAACAGGTATGTATACTTCAAATAGAAAGTATATGAACCCTGAAACCAACAAAGGTGGTAGGTACAACAATACACCTTCAAGCAGCCGAGCCCGTTGGCAACAGACCCAACACTATCCGGCATAAGTGTACCCACCAACCGAACTAGCTGACACACACACACACAAGAATACACACACGCACACACACACACACACACACACACACACACACACACACACACACACACACACACATACATCCAAACACACATGCACATCCACATGCACCCCCCCCCCCCCCCAAACACACACACACCACAACCCCACCCCCACACACACGCATGAATTGCTCAACCCAAACAGGTTAACACACCGTTTTGACCACAGGAGTCAGTATTTTCCACGGCAATTTGGATCAGGTGATCGTGAAAGTACTTCACAGTAATGCACCACAGTACTGCCGGGCGCAGAAAAACGGAGCGCCGAAAAACAACCAGGCTAGGATTTTTCCAAACACAGCATACCAATGCATACCCGTTAACTAAACAGTGCATATACTGTAGTGATAATAAGAGCGGTCTAGGCTAGGAGGCTGCCCCCCCCCCCCCCCCCCCACTCAGTTCTTCGACGACCGACAGTACTGTAGCTAAGTTTCTAATTTGCGCGGAGTCATATGTTTACTTCCTAAATGTTGTGTTTTACTCATATCTGACATAAAATCAGGGGATGAATTGAAACGTTCATATAAAACAAAAACTATTATAATTATGTGCCCCTAACCCCTTACCCCCACCACCAACCTTCAAGAAGGACACAATCACATGTACAGATTGCATACTCGGAGGGAGTGTGTGTACAGAAAGCATATTGTATGCATCCACCTCGACATTCACATTTAAAGCCAGTCAGTGCAAGTTACAGAGCAATGTGCTTGGTAGGAGGGAGGGTTTGATACCGGAACGGCTTGACAACAAAATTTGTATAGACCCAAACCGATCATCAGCGTGGATTGTTCACTCGAAATATGTTTTTGGAACGAAACTGACATGTTGAAGTTTGCTCTGAGGCCAGAGTCAATCGAACTGAGCCACTCCTTTGCGTTGGCCCATTTCCTGCAAGTTGCCCAGTTTTTCGCTTCAAATCAGAGGTGGCTCCAAACCGGACAGGTTTTAGAGTGCACAGCAAATTCACTCTGAGTTCTGAAATTGGGTAATTGCCGTCGCTCCACGATGGCCAGTACAGAGTAACGATAAGCCTTGTGTGTCCTTCTAATAGTTTTCATTGGTATAAGGTGCTTTATTGGCGAGAGCCGAGCCGCTGTTTACCTGCGACAAGAAGTTGATTTTTCGAAAGTCGTAAAACTCAAGTCACAGTGCGAAGCAACACGTCAAAAACTCGCCTGCTTGGGTATGGCGCTTCTGGTTATAGTAGAGCCATGAAATTTTGGCTCGAAGTATAACACATCGTAGTCTTACTGTGACATATGTTTCCTAATCAAACTCCAAGAGAGAAATTGAATATTGAGTCCGTTCTGGTTTGCAACCTATATCCTTTTTGAAACCGTCGCCTCTACCTGGGACATTGTCACGAATGCATACCCAAACAATCTTACACACAAACCTACCCTGAGATACAATTGGTTGATCACTGTTTCTCCGCAACAGTCTGCAAGCATGCAGGCACACTCCAGCTGGCCATATTCGCAGGCCTGGAATAGCAGACAACCCTGGTATGCAGGAATGGTATGAACACAAAGTCAAGCAACATACACACACAGACACACACACACACACACACACACACACACACACACACACACACACACACAAACACACACACACACACAGCGTGTGTAAGTGTGTGTGGCCATGATGCAATCACGTCGAACAGAGTGTCACATGCCGTGTCTGCTAATCTCACTGCAACCGTCAACTCTGTCGATAGAACGACCTGAGTCGTCATATCCGCTTCTGCTCCTGGCAATGACTCAGGCTCCTTTCCGAGTGGTGTGGCCATTGCGGCAACTAAGCTGTAGTAGTAGTAGTAGTAGTGTGTGTACAGTAAACCTGGTTTAAGCGACCACCCACGGTGCAAGAAAAACGGCCGTTAAAGCCAGGTGGTCTTTAGAACCCTGTCCCACAGTGTCTGTGTAGACCTGTCGGTGCATGGAAAAACGATCATTAAGAGCAGGTGGTCGCTAAACCCAGAGGTCGCTTACACCAGTTTTTCCTGTGAAAGTATGTATGTGTGTGTGTGTGTGTGTGTGTGTGTGTGTGTGTGTGTGTGTTGTGTGTGTGTGTGTCCCACATGGTGCAGTGGTATGTGCAGTCGATTTCTAATCGAGAGGTTGCGAATTCCCGAAGATTATGGTCACACACGTCTTTCTTCTATTTCTCACTCTCCTAGCTCTTCTTTAATTCTCCTGGGTGGTTACCAACAGCCAGTGCATGCCGGAGTATGTGGTGTGGTGTATACGTAAAAAAATGAAGAAAGAATGTAAAAGAAATCTACGTGAAGATACAAATTTTAATATACCGGTAGCTATGAATAGGACGAAGGCCGCAGAGATCACACAACCATGTTACTTGTTTGACATGACTGTGTATTTTATAACAAAAAAATTAATATTTATCACTCCCCTCCCGTGACCGCGGACTCCTGCATATACACTCACACAATAACCACACAACTGTTTGGGGATAGCGCGCTTATTGTATTATGCCAAACTTGACACGCTGAGTCCAGCTTGACTCAGCTGAGTCCTTAACTGCTATTTACTGCCCTAACATGAAGCCGCGCCTGGAAGAAGGGAAAGAGCGAAAAAGAAAAAAATTCCGGCCTTCTGCAAGCAATAGCAAGTAATGAGTGCCGGCTGTGTAAAGTCGCACAACCATAAAGTTGACCGGATGATGGTGAGTATCCGGCACACATCTTGCTCTGCTGCTCCACCTGCGCATACCTGATACGGTGGTGCGCTTACGAGCTGCCAGGGACCCAGATGCCTCCCTGATGCGCCACGGGGTGCAGTAGAAGCACCTGTATCACTTCGGTGATTCAAATGCGAATGCAGCCTTGCTGGTCGCCCGCCGGCCTGCCGCCTACGCGACCAGCCTGAGACTGGCCCTGCCGCATTTGGCGTTTCTAAACGATGCGATCCGGTAGACAGCTCAATGGGCTGCCAAATACGTGGCTGGCTTGAGGACAGTTCGATACTGCACGGCAGGGCACCCAGCTCAGGTCACGCGCGGTAGCGGTGTGAGCTCGGCGCGGTGAGGGTTGGTGATAACTACAGTTTCCTCCTTCCTCCTCCGGAATCTTTCATTATTGAAACCCAGAATCGATTTTCTCGTTCCTATCATCAGTGGGAATAATACGGAGCTAAAGGATACAACCAAAGAAACTGAAGTTAAATACTGGTTTAGAAATACATAAAATCATGATACAAGTGCAGTGAAACCACCAGAGGAAACTGCTCTGCTCTTTTTTGCGTTTCCTATAGTGGTTTCATTGCACTTGCATCATTATATTATTTCTAACACCTTTCTATTTCAGTATTTAACTTCAATTTCTTTGGTTGTATTCTTTAGTTCCGTATTTTTTCCCGTTGATGATAGGAACGAGAGAATC
>NW_027044621.1:0-2500 GCF_964019385.1 Sycon ciliatum | reverse complement strand
TCAACCCGGGCTGAACTCGACCCGGGTTGAAATTTCTCATGTAAACACAGCCTGTGTGAACCAGTGCAGTCGTAACAAAATCATACGGCAAAATATCGCAAAGGGACCGCGGCAAAGTTGGACAGTGCATAACTCTTGCGATCAGAATACACTCCCCTGCCACATACAAGTTGCTTGGCCGCCGGTACGAATTGATTACAACTGCTGCAAGAGAGGGGCATTGGTGGTGAATGTTTCGGATGGCAACATTGCGGTTCAGGTTATTGAATGCATTTGCCGCGTCCGCCATAATGACGCCCTCTGTTTCCTCGTGGGCGTAGACTTGGTGCATGGCATGAATGGCTGCCTCTATGCCGAAATCCTGGCCACCACAGAGTTGCAAACTTCCCGCTGCTTTCTGGATGTCGTCGCTGATGACGATCAGGATGCTTCGGCCGATAATGCGGCGCACTACCTCCCCGATCCCGATCAGTCTCACCCCTGGGTTCTTGTCCAGAGGGACCAATCGGGAGGCGAGGTAAGCCTCCAAGGCCAGCGGATCGACGAAACTGGGTAGCCAAACGGCGAGCACATAGGACTACTGTAGTGCATGACAGAGAGAGTCCGAAGCATCTGCAAAGCTGGTTGTCATCCATCTCCATGTGTCCCGTCTATACCTGATGGGCCCGCAGCACCATGAGTGTTTAAAAAAAACAGCCTTCCTTATTACTTCACGAGTCAGGGCCTCGAACCGGACTGGATGGGGCGGTTCCGGGATGTCTCCTTGTATCAATGCTTGCAGACGCGTTTATCTTGATGTACGGGTGTTGAACCCTTTCGCTCCTTCAAACCGTTCCTCTTCTCTCGCTGCTCGCTACCAGAGCCATGAGCGAGAGAAGCGTCGCAGGTATGGTCAGAGGGTGCAAGAAGTTGAGCGAGCCTCCTTCGTACCTGTCGTATTCTCAGCCACAGGTGGAGCCGGTCGAGCTGCTTCCGCTCTTCTCAAGCGAATTGCTGCTCTGTCTGCAGAGAAATCCGGAGAGCCATACGCAATGGTGATGGCGTTGCTGCGTTGTCGTCTTGGTTTTGGTCTCCTGCGTGCCAGTGTTGCCTGCCTTCGTGGTGCCCGGCGGATGCGCCGCGTCAATGATCTGTCTGCTGTCCTCGCAAACGCGGAGGCTGCATTGATTTAACTTTCTTTGCAACTCCTGCAGTCTAGGTACTGAGTATCATTGTTATCTTGTGTGTGTGTGTGTGTGTGTATGTGTGTATGCGTGAGTCAACAGCGTTGATAAAGTTATTGTGTTTACCCCTCAAAATTTCTCATCATTGTGTTGCTTTTAATTTTTAATCTTGCCCGTAAAAGAGGCTGTCATATACACAGCAAAAAAAAAAATGCGCGGGGTGCTTTCCGGGTGTTTGGCTCTGAGTACTTCCCGAACAGTTGATCCATCAATCTTCTCATCCAGGTGGAGGAGCCCCGTGGCTGCAGAACCGTCCAACTCACGTACTGCGGCTGACAGTTTTCCATTGTTGACCAAAGATGCAAATTTCTTGGCCTGGCTCTCATTCTGGCTGCCTGGATGTAGTCGGGTTTTGGAATACGACGTACTGGCAGGCGTCGTTTTATGCAGGTGCATTCACCGTTCACACACACGCTGCTCGTACAGCTGTGTGTAGAGCTTCTTTTGGACTCAAACTGCTGGCAACGACAGAACGAAACTGGATACAGGGGTGGAATAGGAAACGTCATCTACTTTTTCGTATCAGGAGTACAATTTTCCCGCCACGTTCCATGTTGTCATGGCTATCCGGACGAAAACGTCACGTACGCAACGTTTTGGGCGTAGTGTGAATGGCATGTTCCTCGACCAAAAGACTTCAGTGTGACGGAAGCTCTTGCCAGCGTTGCCTCAGCCAAAGCGTCACAGCGTGTAGATCACCGCCAGAAAGCCAAGACCGACATCCGTGGCTTCACTGCCCACGCATCGCCCACTTTGCAGCACACAGTTGGCAAGTAAACCTGGCGCCTCCAGCTGGCTCACTTGTCATCCGCTATCCCGTCATGGATTTGTGCTATCCAAAAGCGAGTTGCGTGATGGTTTGGCACTGCGCTATGGCTGGCGGCCTTCTCGCTTACCGTCAACCTGTGTCTGTGGAGCCAGTTTCACAGTAGCCCATGCCCTGACATGCAGCACCGGAGGTTTCCCGTCACTTCGACACCATGAGGTGCGGGACATCACTGCCTCGCTATTGAAACGTGTCGCCAATGGTGTCGCCATCGATCCACACTTGCAACCGCTATCTGGTGAGCAGCTCCACTACAAGACTGCCTCCACAGAAGACCAGGCTCGACTTGATGTTGCGGCGAGTGGTGTTTGGGGAGGTCGATTTGAGAGAGTCTTTCTCGATATTCGGGTTTTCACCCCTTTTGCTCCCTGAAATCGATCCTCTTCCATCACCGCTTGCTACCAGCGTCATGAACCAGAAAAACGGAGGCGATACGACAGCGCGTTAAGGA
>NW_027044620.1:0-9000 GCF_964019385.1 Sycon ciliatum | reverse complement strand
CTGCCTGCCCTGCCTGCCTGCTGCCTGCCTGCCTGCCTGCCTGCCTGCCTGCCTGCCTGCTGCCTGCCTGCCTGCCCTGCCTGCCTGCCTGCCTGCCTGCCTGCCTGCTGCCTGCCTGCCTGCCTGCCTGCCTGCCTGCCTGCCTGCCTGCCTGCCTGCCTGCCTGCCCTGCCTGCCTGCCTGCCTGCCTGCCTGCCTGCCTGCCTGCCTGCCTGCCTGCCTGCCTGCCTGCCTGCCTGCCGGCCTGCCTGCCTGCCGCCTGCCTGCCTGCCTGCCTGCCTGCCTGCCTGCCTGCCTGCCTGCCTGCCTGCCTGCCTGCCTGCCTGCCTGCCTGCCTGCCTGCCTGCCTGCCTGCCTGCCTGCCTGCCTGTCTGTCTGTCTGTCTCTCTCTCTCTCTCTTCTCTCTCTCTCTCTTCTCTCTCTCTCTCTTCTCTCTCTCTCTTCTCTCTCTCTCTCTTCTCTCTCTTCTCTCTCTTCTCTCTCTTCTCTCTCTTCTCTTTCTTCTCTCTCTTCTCTCTCTTCTCTCTCTTCTCTCTCTTCTCTCTATTCTCTCTCTTCTCTCTCTTCTCTCTCTTCTCTCTCTTCTCTCTTTTCTGTCTCTTCTGTCTCTTCTCTCTTCTCTCTTCTCTCTCTCCTCTCTCCTCTCTCTCCTCTCTCTCTTCCCTCTCTTCTCTCTCTTCTCTCTCTTCTCTCTCTTCCTTCTCTTCTCTCTCTTCTCTCTTCTCTCTCTCTCTCTCTCTCTCTTCTCTCTCGTCTCTCTCGTCTCTCTCTTCTCTTCAAAATTGTCTATTCCAAGAAAACCGAAAAAAGGATGGCTAAGGTTTTCCGTCGGAGTCCACCAACAAAACCAGATTCTGAGCGGGTAGACATTCACAAGTTGTTCTTGCCCCGCCCGGTACGCGAACTTGTCGAATTTATTTTTATTTATTTAATAAGTCACGAAACCTAAGGCTCTGATTGGGTATAATTATGATTATAGCGAATTTCATAAATATTGGATGCACACAGGCAAAGGTGTTCCGTCGAAGTCCACCAACAAAAGCAGATTCTGAACTGGTTGACGTTCACAAGTTATCACCAAAAGGGAAGGAGAGAGTCCACGGCACGGAAGTGAGCTTGAGCACGGCTCGATAGCGCTAATAATTTTATTATTTATTATTTATTTTTTTATTCTTCTGAAAACACTGAATCGAGATAAACATTATGACGCCATGCTATACTAATGACTATGCCTGTTTGCCGGTGTCTGTCTGTTGTTACCACCCGCTGTCTAGGTGTCAACATCGGTGTGACGTCCTTAATCACCAGTATGCGAGTTACAACCACTGTCGGTCAGACTGCTCACAGAACTGTTTCGGCCAAGCTACTTGCATTCAGGGTATTCCTGGTGCACATGAAGACGTACGATGTCTCTGCCCGCCTGGGCTTGATGTCAATCCGGATACTCTTGGAGATGGGGTAAATTACTATCCTGCTATTCAGTAGTGTAACTTTGGGCTTGTAGATGCGCCAATACTTTGTTCTTCCACAGAGGGTGGCGGCGTTCCTACTGGCGCTGAGTCGGGTAGCGTTTTCTTCGGGTATCAGGTTCGGGTAGGTTTCCACGGGTAGCACGGGTACCCGATCGGGTAATGTTTCCATGGTAATGCCACACTGCACCCTTCCCTTACACACAGGGTGGACATGTGGGGTATTACATGAATTTGTACACATGCACTGCACATGATGTCGTCTGCGACTTCGGGTTTTCGAGTACTATTCTGTACCCGACTACCCGAGGGCCTCACGGGTAGCCCGGGTACCCGACTACTCGTGTATATCCCTAGTTGCTACGAACATGAAAAAACTCGGCCTCCAGCCCAGTTTGACGCGAAACGTGATATTTGTGTTGCAGCTCAACAGAGCTTGGGATTTTCAGTGTATGATGTATGACACATGAACATATTCTTCATCAGCATTCAAGCTGGGATAATACTAGGAATACCTCCAACAAACAAGCAGTTCCACAATCAAATTGGCTTCAAACAGTGGCCATTGCGTACTCAAGATAAACTTTAAGAGAGCATGTCTGAGAGTACCACAGTATGTGCGCAAGTGCATCTCTCCGATTTCGCTCGAAATTTGCAGGTATGCTCCATTTGGGGTGTACATCGATTGTGCAAAGCCCTTGAAAAAGTCTCTGAAGGGATCCTTGAAACTTGCATCCCTTCAAAAATAGCCGAAATATCACAATATTTATGGGACTACACACGAGTCACGCCACAGCATATACCAAAAAAATCGACCAAAACTCCATCAAGCCAACATTGCCCCACCTTAGAGGAGCTTCTGGAGCAGTACTGCTTAGCCACGCAAGGATGCCAGAAGACGAGGGTCATCACCCCTGACACAATACACGATCGTATTGAACATGGCCATTTTACAAGCGCTGGCAAAAACAGCCAGCTACATCCTCAATCGGCAAGAACCATGTGCGACTTTTGATGCCAAAGACAAGTGACTGAAGTCCTGAGCTTGTCTTACTGCAAGATGCACGGTGAAATCACGTGCCTTGTGACGCAAGAATGCCAAGTCGCGTGGATCACTGCTCGCGAGGTTCAGAATCACCTTCGTCACGTGCGCTTGTTACTCGCCTTGATTTACTGTTGGTCTGGAAGTCATCACACGCATGTTGTTACTGCGCTCAAGAACACGCTGACCGTGTTGTAGGCCTACGAACCGGGACTTTCCCTGACCATGTAGCTGGAAGACCAGTGAGATGACGATGAAATGACATTCTTTATGACGTAAGAAATCTGTCATGCAGTGCACGCGACAAGTGCCTGCTGCCTGTGCTGTTAGCGTGCCAGTCAACACAAAGGGGCCGAGCTAGCAGCTCTTGTCGAGTATCGACATGAAAACAAGGGACTTTTACTGTTGGACTATGTTCGGAATTGCAGGAGGTAAATGTGAAAGATGCATAACTGTCCTTGCTGTATGTGAAGGCATTTCAACGGTTTGCTGCCATTGCAACACTTCTAGGACAATTTCTGGGGGTTCTCAGCAGATCAAGCAGGAAATGCAGCGCATCTTACCTCAGCCATCACGGCGTCAGGCGAAATTACTGGTCAGTCGGCGTCACGCATTTTTCACAAAAATTTGCGTTTCACCTGCTGGGAGAGTATGCGTGTACTCGAGTCTCATCCTGAGCACGTTTTTTTCTTCTTTTTTTCAGCTCCAGTATAGCTGTATTTTTCATTGGAAAGCCGTCCTCGATTGTTGTGTTCGTTGTTCAAACGAAGTGGACATTCAATCATGAAGGCAGAGGACATAGGAGCCTGATTGGAGTTTCTCGTGGCATAGGACAGCCATACAGAGACACTTTGGGATTTTCTGAATATAAAATACCGTACGCACGATGCTGAGATCAATTTGTGCGATATCAAATTGTTTGTCATCTACCACATCGAGCAGAACGGGATCCAAACACAAGCTTACCGACGGTTAGGCTGCCGACCTGACTGGACAAAATGATCCCTGGCTTCACCAGACGCCAGACGTCGGACACCATGTCCTTTGCCGCGACGTCCATCTCCAAAAAGAACTCCATCTTCGTCGTGAAAAGGCTTGAAATACTCAATATTCAACCGAGATTCGCGGTCTCACCCTTTCTCAGATCGAATCATTTTTTCTTGTAGCAGTTGCAGGGCAGATCCCCACCACTACTTCAACAGAAGATGGCTCCAAAGCATACCTGGAACAAGCCATATCGAGGTTGCAAGCCACCCCTCTCAGCACTTTTTTTTTGAAGAAATTCGAAATTTCAATGGTGGAAGATATACTATGAAGAGAATTTCAAAAAGTATATTTCGCGGAGCGATCGCTCAACCTACGTCATTCAAACTTTGCAGGATGGTTCAGACGTACATGCTAGGCATGGAACCACAGAAGATGATATCATAGCTGACACACAGAGTCACACACACAGCAGATTCGTGTACACAGATACTAAATTAGTGGACGTCGTCATCTTCTTCCCGCTGATCTCAAATGTACGATGACGTGCTATTTCGCCTGACGGTCTGTTCCGAGCAGCGTTCCACACACGATCGCGATCGATGGTCGCGTGTCGTGACCCAGGAAGCGTCTTCCACCATCACAAAGCATGCGATCTCACTGTGCATCTTGCAATAAAATTCAAAAACTCCGCTCAGGGCTTCACTCACTTTTGCATCAACGATGCACCAAATATTGTTGGTAGCGCTAGGAAAAAGCTGGTCGTTTGGAGTGACAAGTCATCACCGCTGCGTTTCCTTGTCAGAGTCAACAGTTACAACACACTTTGTTCTGCAGCATTGGGAGTAGTATTGAAGTAGAAATTGCTGAGAAGACGTCGCGGAGTGGCGAGCTTTCTCCCGCACGTATGAGTTTGGACGTATTTCTACATGGTTCTACATGGTTGAGTGGAAATTCAAAAGAGTTCATTTCAAGAAAACCCCAAAAAGAAGATGGGGGACATGTCCTCAGCGCTGGAAGAGGTGTTCTACTATCTGCCGGTGTATAGTTCTTGCCAATTGAGTACGTAGCTGGCTGTTTTGGCAGGACTTGTATATTAGCTGTTTTCAAGATGATCATCTGTGGGGTCAGGGGGTGATAGCCCTCGTCGTCTGTCATCCTGGCGTGGCTAAGCGGTACTGCTCCAAGAACTCTTCTAAGGTGAGGCAATGTTGGCTTGATGGAGTTTTGTTCGTAGCTTGTTCATAATTATATGCTGTGGCGTGACTCGTGTGTAGAGACTTTAGACCCATAAATAATGTGATATTGCGGCCATTTTGTGGGTATGCAAGTTCAAAGGTTCCCTTCAAAAACCTTTTCAAGGGCTTTGGACAATCGATCCACACCTGCAACCTTTGAGCGAAATCGCACAGATCCACTTGCACACATACTTTGGTATTCTCAGACATGCCCTCTTTATGTGTACACAGAAGAAATGTGTACAGGAAGTTTCTCAGTCCCACTTGCTCCTGTCAATACTGGACTTTCAATTCGGATTATCTTATAAACGACGGTCATTGGCCTCTTTGGACTACGACCAGTCGACTCAGCAACCGCGGACCAAACTCTCTTGAAGTTGAGATTTCACTCTTCAAATTCAAATAATAACAGAGTCGCAAATCCACACAATCAAGTAGACACTTCCTTCTATCAAACGTTTTCTTTCCCTTCTCTTCAGGATATTACAGGGAATGTTAGAAATTTGGGGAAGAAAACACATAACTATAATAGATAGTTCTCTCCATGTGAAGTTCATAAACCGTCCGCAGATGGCTCAATTTGCCGAAGGCAAAGAGCGGGATACACAGACAGAAGGAACAGTTGGTGGTTTCATAACTCTGAATTTCACAAACTTAATCGATCATCAGACGAAAATTGGTACTGCCCCTGCCCCAAGAGTACTGCTATATACATGTAGTACCATGAATGTGGCAAGCTCAGCATAACAATTACCATTTTGACGTGTAGCGCGATATAGAGTGTGTGAGAAATTGTTAGAGTTATCTGTGTATTGTTAAGTGATGTTCTCGTCGAATCAGGTGTCGAAGCTTGACAAGAGGTATTATTTGGCCTAACGTTAGCTGCAGGGAGAAAGTGTTATTTTCTGTGTATGGTGAAAAAGGAAAAGAACAAAAGTTGTGACTAACTGTCCACCAACGTAACCAGATCTTATATGGCCCGCGGTCAGCTAAAACATGTCTTGGGGGTTTCGTAAAAATGTTGGGAAATGACGAAATGAAAAAAAAGTTTTTTTGGGACCGCGTTCACTCTGCATTTCATTTATGATGTGGCGATCATCTTCTACAATTTTGTTCGAACACTTGTTTGGCGGTCTAGTTCAAGTAGCTGGCGAGCAAAAACTGACAATGTCCGCATCTAGTGATACTAGAGCAGCTCGCAGGGCCAGACGATCGCTGTGCATGGCCCAGGTTTGTTCAGGTGCCTGCAAGTCCGTGGCGGCGGGTCTGCAGAGGGACACTGACAATTTGTTGGGATCTCAGTGATGTTGATGTTGACAGCGAAGCTGAATCGTCCCCGTCGTCTCCAGTAGCGAAGAGGCACAAGTTGTGGTCTAGTACATAATCCGTCAGGCGAAATAGCACGTCATAGTACATTTGAGATCAGCGGGAAGAAGATGACGACGTCCACTAATTTAGTATCTGTGCACACGAATCTGCTGTGTGTGTGACTCTGTGTGTCAGCTATGATATCATCTTCTGTGGTTCCATGCCTAGCATGTACGTCTGAACCATCCTGCAAAGTTTGAATGACGTAGGTTGAGCGATCGCTCCGCGAAACATACTTTTTGAAATTCTCTTCATAGTATATCTTCCACCATTGAAATTTCGAATTTCTTCGAATTTTTTGCTGAGAGGGGTGGCTTGCAACCTCGATATGGCTTGTTCCAGGCATGTTTGGGAGCCATCTTTTGTTGGAGTAGTGGCAGGGATCTGCCCTGCAACTGCTACAACAAAAAATGATTCGATCTGAGAAAGGGTGAGACCGCGAATCTCGGTTGAATATTGAGTATTTCAAGCCTTTTCACGACGAAGATGGAGTTCTTTTTGGAGATGGACGTCGCGGCAAAGGACATGGTGTCCGACTTCTGGCGTCTGGTGAAGCCAGGGATCATTTGTCCAGTCAGGTCGGCAGCCTAACCGTTGGTAAGCTTGTGTTTGCATCCCGTTCTCCTCGATGTGGTAGATCACAAACAATTTGATATCGCACAAATTGATCTCAGCATCGTGCGTACGGTATTTTTATATTCAGAAAATCCCAAAGTGTCTCTGTGTGGCCGTCCTATGCCACGAGAAACTTCAATCAGGCTCCTATGTCCTCTGCCTTCATGATTGAATGTCCACTTCGTTTGAACAACGAACACAACAATCGAGGACGGCTTTGCAATGAAAAATACAGCTATACTGGAGCTGAAAAAAAGAAGAAAAAACGTGCTCAGGATGAGACTCGAGTACACGCATACTCTCCCAGCAGGTGAAACGCAATTTTTTGTGAAAAATGCGTGTCGCCGACTGACCAGTAATTTCGCCTGACGCATTAGGCGGTGAACCGGCTGCCTTACGACGCTACTTGCGTTCAGCTCTCATGAGTCGTCTGACGCAGTCTCGGAAACTCAGGCGACGATTAAAGTGTCACTGCCAGAATCGAAAGAGTATGCAAGTGCAACGCCTCCCAGAGCATCGTATGGCTTTCCAGGAAGAACTTGGGCCATGCCTTTGAACTGATGTCGTTGACATGCTCAAGTCTGTGTCAACATCTTTAGTTCCGTTGTATTGTGCTCCGCCACAAAAGCCACTAAGTAATAGTTTGTCTCTTTGTGTCAGACTGTGCGAAAACTGTCATTTTCTATTTCAAAGTACATATTTTGAAAGCGGTGTTTGGGGCACTAGTAGACTAATTTTCTGCACTGTATTACCTTCAAGAGGTCAAGTAAGGTCCCAAGAACTGTTTTCTGAAGGAAAACAAAATTTGAAAATTTCACTCTAAGACATGTTTCAGCTGGTTGAGGCCCATATAGTCAGCGAGTGCGACAAAATGGCACAACACTGACAATGAGTACTGAGACATTCGGTGACCTGACACCTAGCTCAAACACGTCATAACTCGTAAGATTTTGTCCTCCTTTTTTATCATAATTTAATTGGCTCACCATCCGAGTTGAATTCCTGTGTACAATTATAAACTAAGCGATATTCTGCTAGGATCAGGTGACAAAATTTGACAAGTACTATTTGTTCTCATGGCGGTATGAGAACAAATACTACTGTCTTTGCGAATTTTGTCACGAATTCTCTGACCAAAGTCAGCGCTCCGGTGGGCGTGCAGTTTTCTTGTGGAGTTTTCAGTTGCTTTGTCTCGTACCTATGTCAGTATCGTGATGGTGAAGTGGAGAGGATGATTCTCTGCCTCTAGGCTTCGTTCGGTCGACTTTGCTTAGTCCATTTTTTAAAAAGGGATGCTGAAAAATGTTGATTCGCAAAGAGATGTTGATTCTCGATGTACGTGATGACATGCAATTTTTGACTATGATTTATCTTCGATCCCTCTAGGCTTTGAGAACATGATTTGTACAAGTCGGGAAGCACCCTACAGTACATTATTATAGCTTTGCAAAGCTGTGGACGAAGACTGGAGAGATTCTTGAAGATGGGGATTGCTCAAAGATTCAGATGTTCTGTGTTGGTGTGCGTGTGTGTGTCTTTTGGGTATATGCGCGCATGTGTGTGTGTGTGTGTGTGTGTTTGTGTGTGTGTGTGCCAATGTGTTTGTGTGTGTTTTTGTGTGTTTGTATGTGTGTGTGTGTGTGTGTGTGTGTGTGTGTGTGTGTGTGTGTGTGTGTGTGTGTATGTGTGTGCACATGTGTGTTTGCATGTGCTTGCATGTCTTTGCCCGTGTGTTTGCGTGTGTTCTCGTGTGCATGCGGATGTGGATCTTTCTGTGCACCCTCATGCCTTTGTACGTTGTCATGTTTCCCCTGGTCCGCATCGACTGCACCAGCGGTACCACTGTGTGAGGAACTGTACTGGGGACCGGTATGGACATAACTGCATGTACACATGCAACTGTACGCGTGGAATATGTGATAATGCTGTTGGATGTGTGTGCCCCGAAGGATACATGGGAAAGAAGTAAGGGACTCTCATAATTATACATGTGGAACACACTGTATTGCCGTGTTGTTGGCTACCACCCACTATATTCTTATGGGCTGGGGTATCAACAGAGTCTTGGAGACAGGACGTTCATCAGGAAATCAGAAAACTGCAAATCTTTTGAAAGCTTTTCCTATCGGTGATCATCAAAAAGGTCTCCGAAATTCACAAACATAAATGTGTGCATATATTCTTGGCAACATTTTTCATCGAGTTGTAATGGTTACCACACTTGTGATGCTACTGATCCTTTGGTTTCATTTCGTCTTGCAATTCATTTGAACAGACTGCCGGA
>NW_027044619.1:0-2000 GCF_964019385.1 Sycon ciliatum | reverse complement strand
TTGTGTGTAGGGGATGTAGTCACTATTCAAGCCAATCTAGGTGTGTCCAATTGCCAGGGGGCAACGCCCAAGCTACCACTGGGGATTTGGCAGATTCCCATTGTCTACAGGCGTCATGCAGCCGTGCAGTGGGCCAGCCGTATACCTATGTACAGTGCAACCTGTGTAAGACGACCGCTCAAGGGACCTTCAAAGTGTGGTCTCTATTACCAGGTGGTCTCCTTATCCAGGGTCAATTGACTGGAAGTAGCATCCCTTGGTCCTGGTTGCAGTGGTCTTCTAGGACAGGTGGTGGCCTTATCCGAGTGGTCGCCTTGACAGGTTTTACTGTGCATAGACTACAGGTGGTCTTATAAAGACCGTGTATGATTGCATGGAATGCTTCGTAAGACACGTCACTCAAGTACAGTATGGCACTTCCAACGTGATGCATAGATTCTTGTCTGAACAGCACATTAGCCGCGTGACATACTTGTAGGCTATAAACTATTATTAGGGGCCATCCATAATTATCTATCTTTTTTTTGCAAAACGAAAAAGTTTCGTTTATGGGTGGGTGGCTCGAGGAGAGTTTCGTTATTAAAATTATCGATAGCTGAAACATCCATCCATTCCAGCCGTACAGTCAATATATTTTTCGTTCAGGGAGGTGAGTGGGTGGGGGAGGGTCTTAAACTAAACTTTTTCGTTTCGTGAAAATTATCGATAATGCCGGTTGCCCTTAAAGTATGGCAAGGAGTACTGGAGTACTTAATCCACACCAATGGTGATCATGAGTGAATGCCCGTAAGTGGCAGGCGGTCAAGGAGCAAGAAATCAGAAAACCAATGAATAAAACCATGTGCCCGTTCACATCACAATCATAGTAGCGGACGTAGAGTTCCAAGAACGTCTTCTTGTTGCGCCTGTCAATGGAATCTCGCGACTGAAGGGAACAGAGCAGAAGCACCGATCGGAGGGCACTAGGGTGTGGCCGGACCAAGCAAAGCGTGCTTCCGTCAGCCATGACTGCCCTCCGATCGGCGGAAGCAGGCTTTGATTGGTCTGGCCATACCCTAGCCTTCCACACAGTTTGTCTTCCACACAGTTTGTCTATGATAATAGTGAGTACTCATGACCCCCTCAGCAGTAAACACACGTCGTTAGCCAAAATGCTGGTCCGGCCATGGCCTGACCAACGGCGGATGGGTTCAGCCACGCCTGCTGATGCTGCACATTGGATGGGGTGGCTATCTCTCACTGCACACACCACCTCTCCCAACCACCGACCCCCCCCCCCCCCGACCCCCTGTATCTGACGTTCTAGTAACTGTATGTGACGCCCCGTCATGGCCATCTGATATGCAATCTAAACTCATGAAAGCACTGCACTTTTTATTTATTTATTTCACCTTCCCGTGGCCAGAGAATAGGCCAATATGGAGGGAGGGGGCGGTAGCCAGCCATGACAGTAAACAAAAACAAAGCAAAAATAAATAAATAATAATAATAATAATTACGAAGTCTGAAGAAAATGTTGAACGGCCTCTGCTGGGATGACGACTACACCATAGCTCAGTGGTTAGAGCATCGCTGGCTACAAGCGAGGGTCCCTGGTTCGAGTCCTGGTGGTGACAGTCAATTTTTTCTTCAGACTTTTCCCGTTTGTCTCTTTCCCTCAAACCAGTCAATAATAATAATAATAATAATAATGCAAATAATCGACGTGGAGACAACAATTTTATAATAGCAATAAAGCAGGGGCGTCGGAAGGAGTTTTACATTGGTGCGGCGAAAGTGAAAGAGGGGGTCGGGGGGTTCTCCCCCGGGAAAAAATTTGAAAATTGGGCCTAAAAGGCCATATTTCAACACTACAGAATAATATGAGAAATAAGAATATGCATGCTGATGATACACCGCATTGTCGATGTAAAACATGGTACCTGTGCAAGTGTCGACAAGCCAACAACAACTTGAACAAGGTTGAAATGAAGAAAAAAAAAAACTTCGAAAATTATTGG
>NW_027044618.1:0-3000 GCF_964019385.1 Sycon ciliatum | reverse complement strand
AACCAGGTCCCACAGTGTCTGCGCAACACTGTACAATGCACAATTGCACATGATCAGTGCTGGTGGTCTGCATGGTAAAGGGTTCGGAGGTACAGGTCATGTAGATAGTGTTTTCAATGAAAAGCAGGGTAGAAATCATGGCAATACTTTATTGTGTTCTCGAACTCGTCTTCTTCAAAGGACTTTCTCACACTGATGCAGCACATGGAGCAGAATATACGTGTGAATCAGACTTTACATGTGTAAGGTATCCCGGGGCAAACGAGATAGTGACGGGTAGTCCGCAAAACGCCGAGTACATGTACATTGTACATTATGAATGTTACGAAGTCATGACCTCTGGATTTTAGCAGCCATGACTGCGCAAGCTATGGATATTTCTCCAATAAATAAACAAATTGAGGACAGTTGATGTTCGGTCATGATGGAAGTAGAGGTGGAGGGAAACTACGGGAGAGATGAACTCATTAATCGCAGGGTGAGGTTGGCATCGGTTGGACGAGTATGACGATTGGGAAGACAGTTGAACCGTGATGATAATTTTCAAAGGTAACTCAAACTAATTTGGCAATGAAGAACTCTTTTTACAAAAGAAGTCAACTAATGAATAGAAGAAGTAGTGTTTTCTCTTTTCCATGTTGATCTCTAGCATGCATGGACACCTTGGTATGGGGATACTCATGTATGTTGTTGTACTTATGGCCACTTGAAAGTACGGAAAAGGCACAATTTTCCGAACTTTGAGGCTCCATAACTTACAACAAAGTGGATATGTATCCCCGCGTGCCAAAGCATAATACGAGGATTTTGCGAGCATAATGCGAGAATCCATGAAAGCATAATTCCATGATTTCGCGAGCATAATCCGCCGGAGCCTAACTACTACTTCAAGTACTAGTACTAGTACTAATGTCTTTCTAAAATCATGTGACTTCACGATCTGTTCTGCTTTTAAAATACCAGAGAGAGAGAGAGAGAGACGGCCAGTACAGTGTGGAAGTGAGAGTGATCGACGCAAGGATCGACGCAAGGACCCTGTCATGGCTTATACTTTACATAACGCTGTAGACCTCCTTCTAGAGACTGATGGTGTCAACAAGGCAGAGCACGACATTACGCTGGATATCCGTATCGCTACTGGAGAAAATGCAGACAGCTGTAGCAGAGACTACACGGACATTTTGGCATTTCTGCGAACGTTGGTGAGCAATGGGAACGTAGCGTCCGTAGGGCAGGTTTTGCAAACTTTGCAAACATTTCAGAGAGCCAGAGGTAGCCAAAACTCCGCTGCTGAACCATTGGCATCCTCAGTCAACGTTGGAAGTGACACGGCTACGAAAAGAGGCTGCGACAGCACAGATTCTCATGGCCAAGTGCTAATCACTGCTAAAGTCGGAGGCAGAGACAGCCATCAAGTTGGTCCCGCATCGCAGAATGCTAGACGCATTCGCAGCTTGCCAGCGTTATTGCAAGGTTATCAGTCACACAGTCGGAAGCAGTTCATAACTTATGCTCCACCAGATATTCAAGAACTAGTGAATATGGAGTGTGGCGGCGAACATGTGTTCAGATCAACATTGCTGCACTGTGCCATCTTTACTGGTAATGAGGAGATGGTGCGATGCCTGTTGAAATGGGGAGCTGATGCAACATTGGCTTTGGAGTGTGTCGGTCAGCCACAGTATGTGTCGTTCCAATACTCAGACAATTGGGTCCCTGAAAAGATCAAATATCGTCCCATGGGTGTTGCAGTGATCCTGAAGCACGCTGGCATAGTACAGTGTCTTGTAACACACGGTGTCTCACCGTACCAGAGTTCTATTCTGCAGGGAGAGGATTTACAGTCGACATGCCGCTCCACTTACAGTGCTTGTAGAGGTGATGCCGCAACGAGTGAAGCCCTGTGCCTGAACCCCAAGTATCCTCCACCGATCATTGAGATATGCCGGGTACAGCAAGACGGCCATGGGGAATGTGCACAGCGAATGATGCCCTACTGTCGCTGGGATGCAGCTTGCTGCCAGTCAGACATTGCACCCTTACTGCAGAAAGTATCCATCCCATTACGAACATCCCTGCTGGACATGCCTTGCTTCACAGATGCTGAACGGGTTTGCAAGCAGTTTTGTTGCGCATTGATTTTGAGAAGTTCTTGTGGAAACAGTGAATGCGCCAAGAGCATTCGCGGCGGGATGGTAATGGATGGTGCCATGCTCACTGGTATTTTACAAAATCTCCTTCAAGAAGGAGCAGAGCCGGCTGGTTTGTCACGTGCTGATGTGGAAGCGCTTTGGCATGCATGGATCCCAGTGGAGAACGCTGAGGCTGAGGTGCGTGGTACAGTTCCAGTTACATTCCAGAGCAGAGTAGGCAATTTAGGATTTCATAGTCATGGCCACCTTCCTCGTCCGTTGATCGATATTCTTTCAGTATTTGTCAATGGAGCGCCGCTGCAACCATTCGCATCAGGTTGTATATCTGCAAGATCAGCTATTGCATACTGCAGCATAGCTACACCACCTGCTGTGGAGAGACTTCTGATGACAAGGTCGACGGAGGATCCAGTTGTGCAGCTGCTGGTGAAACACGGTGGTCTTCCCGGTATATCAACTGTGGACGAGATTCCATTTGTTGATGGACATCTTCACGATGGTCCGTCTTGCCAGTGTCATGTGGAGCTATCCTCAGCTCAGCGGAACGTGAGTTTGTCTGATGTGCTTATGCCTCATCCTAAGCCCAAGTCTCTTGTTCGGTTGTGTCGCTCTGCTATCATTGAAGCATGTCATGGGTATGGTGTAGTCAAGGCCATTCAAAGTCTCTGATCTTCCACATGTGCTTCTTGATTACCTTTTGTACAAATGAGCCTCTTGAAGTGATATGATCATTGATTTGATGGGGCACCTTTGACGAAACGCATGTGATTCAACTCCAGAAACATTTATTCCCGTAGCTATGCAGAAGACGTTACTTCAGTAACGTCTGGCGCTAGCCAGGGTCCAC
>NW_027044617.1:0-18518 GCF_964019385.1 Sycon ciliatum | reverse complement strand
TCAATTCTGAGTAATAATGCAAACTATGATGAAGTTTACACTGTATAGTGTGTGCCAAGAACGAAATAAAGATTAAACTGCGGGTACAATCCTGTGTAGGCTGTAGTGTAGCACTTTTCTTTCGTTCTTGGCATCCCCCCCCCCCCCCCCCCTGTTTGGATTCACAGGAATTGTGAGTTGCGAGGCCTGAAAATGTGGAGCGGCCTCTGCTGCCAGTGCTGGGATGACAGCTACACCATAGCTCTGTAGCTGTGCCTGTGGTTAGAGTATCGCTGGCTACAAGCCAAGGTCCCTGGTAGTGGTACGAATCCTGGTGATGACAGTCAATTTTTTCTTCAGACGTTTCCCGTTTGCATCGCCCTCGCCCTCACAGATCAGAGCATCTAGACTAGAGCGATGTCATGTACATGACATGTGTCGTAGTACAGTGTCATGCATGCATCCATACTGCGTTCTTCGCCCACACTGAAATGTAGCCAGCACACACTGAACGACGTAGAATTAGAAAGCACACACTGACAGACAGACACACGGTACCACCATAAACTTTCGTATCTTCGGCCATTATCATGGCATACACTGTATGTTGTCGCCGCGCGCCATGCACTCTCTGTCTCGCTCAGTATAACACCGATCCCATCACGGGAAAACGAGGCAGTTGATAGATTCGAGCGTAACTGAACACTTCAAGAGATACGAGGAAGAGAAAGAGAGCAAGTTTGGTCTTTGGATTCGTCCTTTGCAGTTCATGAATTTTCTAATCTAAGAAAGAGCAGAAGTTATCATGGGTTGCTGTCAGGCAACAAGGCGACGTTCTGCGGAAACTGGGTTGAAGCCGAGACTGGAGACCCGCTCTGAACGAGCGACTAGCAGCAGAGAAAACGTAACGATACTCAGGTAAGAAAATTCAACCTGGAGAGAGCAATTAAATTTTAATTTCGAGCAATCAAGAGTACAAACTGTACAACGTCGTAATAATGATTATGTGTTGTGTGGCCATGTACAGTGTTGGCAACTGAAATCCGACCCCCTTGGCGGCGCGACGCGCCGCCAAGGGGGTCGGATTTCAGTTGCCAACACTGTAAGTAATAGTTATGCATCGATTGTACTCTTGATTGCTCTAATAGTAATACTTGTATGTTTTAGATGGCTTGATTGGATAATGAAGTAGTTAGTGTTCAAGAGAGAATACGGCCATAGGCCATCGGGTTGTGCTGATTATGGGTGACAAGCAAGGCTTTTTCTTTCTTTCCTTTCCTTTTCCATCTAGACTCCTCTTTGGCTTTCTCTTTTCCCTCTACAGTGCGTTTTTTTATAATAGACTCTGAAAACCTTGAGAACGTACTCAAGGACACTTTTGAGAAAATGTCATGCGAGTTGCGTCACAAAAATCTGCGCGCGAAATTCGAAAAACCAGGTGTGACTCGTGGCATTTCGCCATCTTGTTCAGAGTTGCCTCGTGGCCGGAGGAATCATTTTGTTGCTGACTGCTCTGTGACCCTATTTTGCTTTTTCTCGAGTGTCTTTTCGTTCGTGGCAACTTGTTCTCTCAACATGCCACATAATTATAACAAAACGCGAACGGGCCATGGTACATGGTGGTGTCTGTTTTACAATTTGTTGCGAAGACGAGGAGAACAATGGCTGGGCATCGGTCCCAAGTATTCCATTCGTCATGCTGCTGTTGCGTGTGGCGTCAGCATTTCCACCATGAACAGATGTACCAGGGATGCTGACGGCGAAAATCAGCGTGCTGCGTTGGCCTTGTCTGTCTCCAGTGATGAAGGCAACGAGAGTGACAGTCCCCGATGTGAGACTCGTGCCATGAAACCACTCAACCCTGACGGATTTGCTTTGGACTGTATAAGAAATAATTTACGGATTCTATGCTGCGAAGGAGGACCCAACACTGGACAAAGTTCCTGCTCGCTGCAGAGAAACCATCGACGATTTTCCAGACATGAGCAAAACTAGCTCTTGGAAAATGTTGCGTTCCATGGGATTCCAGTGTGGCAAGACCAGAGGTATCACACAAAAAATGATGGAACAGCACAGGATTGTGTCATGGCGGCATCGCTACCTGTGAGACATACCTGGATGAGACGTGGGTCAATGCGCGTCACACAGGTACTAGGAGGTGGTACGACAATGGTGACAGGAGTGTATAGGCAAGCAACCAAATGAAGCACCATCAGGTAAAGGCAAGCGCGTTATTGTTCTGCATACTGGTGGACGGGACAGATTCGTGAAAAACTGCGCCGATGTGTTCGTGACTGGAGGCCGGCGCCAACGATGATATACGTCGTCGGCTGTCCTAGCACATCTGTTCACTGTGTAATACTGTCGTCACAAGTGCAACGCAAAACACGGAATTATTGGGGCCGTTTCGTTCCTCGCTGGTCTTCTACTATTCGCAGATGTTGAACCGGACACAACTGTGACCTATTTGCATTGTGTGTGTTTGTGTGTTTGTAAAACTGCTCATGCTTCCTTTTTGTTAGTCTCTTTATGGGAGCTGTGTGAATTGCCTTTGTGATTTGTTGTGGTGTTTGAATTTTCACTGCATTCTTTCAGTGATCGAGGGAAGTTTCCTACATGCATGCTGGAATGTTTTGATTTATTGAGCTAGTTGCAATACAGGACTTGAATTATTCAGTACAGTTTGCCACAATAAGTCGTGAAAAGCCACGACTCACTGGTTTCCTACAAAGGTTAGGAGAACTGCAGACAGCAGTGCACAACTGCACAGCCATGTGCATGTACATGTACATGCATGCGCTGTACTACAGTATACCGAAAAAGAAAAGAATCAAGATGAACTGTACTGGATTCGAACTCATGCCTGGTACCATGCAAGTGATGAGCTTTCCTGGCTAAAACTTCCGTTAAAAAAATCAAAATCCACTGAAAACCATTTAAAACCGGATTTCCAGCCGAAACCCGGCCGAATATCTAACTTTGACAATTATTATTATTCCGACTCCCAAACTCAATTTTCTTCGATCCAAGACCCACACAAACACAGCTGTGAAGAAAAAATTTCAAATTTGGAATGAGAACAAACTAAAAAATCCAAATCGACAATGGTCTGTTATAAAAAAACGCACTGTAGCTATTTTTTTTGTGCCTTCTTGCCATTACTCATTGATGCAGAGCTTTGCATACATCATGGAGTTATAGTCTGTTTCAAAAAGATTTACAATCAGGTTTGGGTCTTAAAAAGTATGAAGATAAGGGAAATTTGGACAACAAAGTACATAGAATGGCTTGTTAGGACACGGCAAATTGTTCTGTGAAGGTTTCGGAACAATTGGACCAACCGTTAAGGAGTTAGAATTTCGGCCAGGTTTCCGGCCTTTTCCCATGGTTTACAATTTGCTCAGGAAGCCAGTATCGATTTTTTATCAAAACCCACGATTTATCCTTTCCTTTTTGGCCTTGTGGTTATGAATGCTGTCTGCTGACCATGAAGTTGTGAGTTCAAATCCCAATCTATCCTCAAGTCAAACTTTTTTTCATTGTTTTGGTGATCAAGCTGGTACAAGACAAAGAAGATGTCTGCACCAAACGACCGTTGTTGTTGGAGGTCGCGCTTCCTGCCGAACTGACTGACACTTGACTGGCTCACGCCATGTGAACACACCCACAACACTGCAATGGTGTGAGTGAATATGGAACGGTCATCGCGCTGTAGCTTTTTGAGATTTATTTTTAGTATTTCAAGATCGCCAATTTATTTGAATTTAGCAGTCAACGCCGTCTTCTATCAGCGTTCACAAGCGTCTGTTTTTCTCAAAATGTCGTCGAAGTCACACGGATAGCTTTGCCAAGTCATGGCCTTGGGAATGAGTCCGTGTCGATGTCGTTTTCGTCACACGGTGAGTAAATTGCATCGCAGCTCAAAGAAACTATTTTGGTCACAAAACGAATTGGGACCCATGCCGCTCGTCAACACTTTCGTTTCGACATGTCCTCTCTGACTCCATTATCGATACGAGGAAGAACTCGTTTGTTGCAAACCAGACGTACGTCCATGACTGTGTCAACGTGAGTGAGTTGTCATTTTTCCTGCTTTCGCGCGGAATATTTCTTCGAGTTCACAGTGAGTTTTTCCAGGCAGCGCTAGAGTGCTCATACGGTAAGACGCCAAACTCCGCGGGCGATCGCCAGGGTTGTAAATCTTTTTGAAACGGACTGTAGCAAAGCGCGACTGTGGCCCAGAATCTGCGAAACTTGTGATCAGGCTTAGGGTGAAATTTCACAAAATTTCACTTTTTCCCATTTTCAGCTTCCACTGGGCATGGGAGTTCAGGGTTTACAGGTGTGGGTTGACTCATAGTGGCATTAAAAGTATCTCGAACACACCAGGGTAAATATGGTGGTAAAGACACACCTGGCAATATGGCGGTAAGGGGTCGTCCGTGTTTTTCGAAAAATTAAAAAATCCGTCCTCAGGCAAAAAGGGGGTGGGTGGTCAAGAGTGCTGGCGAAATTAAATTTTTTGATTTTTCGTACCTTTTTTTTTGCTCCAGGCCGGGACTTTCATACACTTGTTGCACTGACATGACTGTGTATTGTACTGTAGACGTAGTGTAGGATCGATTGTCGCAAACACCAGTATCTACTATGATATACATAACCCTTTCAGACTTGTCATGTAGTTGTAGGACGTTCATGGCCGTTGGTAGCCCTACTACTCACTGTACTTAGCTACTAGTACTTGACGTAGGTGCAGTCAGAAAACATGGAGTCAGGAGTTCTTATTTTCGAGCTGGGCATCGGTAAAAATCAAAAAAAAATTGGGAAAAATGGGGGTGGGTGGGTGGGTCAGAGACAATTTTGCACGAGGACGGATTTTTTAATTTTTCGAAAATTACAGACGACCCCTAAACGGGCATTGTTTAGGAATGGGTTTGCTCCTACACTGGAGCTCGCGTTATTCCGCCGACGACTTGACACTTGACTGACTCATGACTGCCATCCAAAGAAATGGAGAAGCGGGTATTGTGTTAAAAAATTCAAAAAAAACATAAAATTATTATCACAGGAAAGAAATGAAGAGCGATCCACCAGACTGAAGGAATAAATACACAATCCTACACAGTTGCGAGGGCAAGACGCTGTGATCTTGCCCGAGGGCGTCTCGACCGAGGGCACGATCACTCGCATGACCGAGGGCCACATCGGAGCGGCATGCCCGACGCAACTGTGTAGGATCGTGGTTAGGGCTGAAACGATTATAGCGAATAATTGAGTACTCGTTTGATATCTCTAACGATCGAGCAATTGTTTAGATTACCGATTACGATTATTTTGCGTTTTTTAAATTTGTGTCCAGAAAGTACTGTAAACCCTCGTTTTGTGAAGTTTGAATCCGTTTCCGCTGGGAGTATGCAGTTGCCAGGGGTATGGTTCATGTTCTGAGGTTACATTGACTTCAAAACTGCCATGTTTCGGAGCTACCCTTTCACTAATGCAGATTTGTTGGTATTAAGAAGGCATAGTTTGTGGAAACAGAGTAATGTTTGCACAGAATTATGACACTATTTGCTAACGATTATAATCGATTACTCGATCGTTAAGCTAAAGAGTAATCGATACGTGAAAATCCACGATCGTTTCAGCCCTAATCGTGGTTCATACATGGCCCAACACCCGAACAACTAACTTCACTCGGCAATTCACCTACGGCACACCCGGCGAACTACAGGGCTCGGTCCAGGCAAGATCAGAATAATGTCAAGTTCAAAGTGGCTGGTAATATTTATTTCACCATGATCACTCGCATGGCCGAGGGCCAGATCAGAGCGGCATGCCCGACGCAACTGTGTAGGATCGTGGTTCATACATGGCCCAGCACCCGAACAACTAACTTCACTCGGCAATTCACCTATGGCACACCCGGCGAACTACAGCGCTCGGTCCAGGCAAGATCAGAATAATGTCAAGTTCAAAGTGGCAGGTAATATTTATTTCAGCATGAACTGGGAAACAAGGTAGGGCACGGAAAATACAATTCAACATCCAAAAATGTGCTGCGCGTCTCGCACACTGGAATAGCTGCAGATCAATAAAGAGGTTACTATGAAAAAAATTAACTGGTGATACTGATCAAAGCAGAGTTACATGGAAATTGGAATAGGCGTCGACACCGACGGCAAGATCACAAGAAAGACCAAGGCCCTGATCAGAGCGGCAATCACAATGCAGCTTCGAAGGATTAGGAATATGAGTCATACAATCAACTTCACTCGGTCCCGAAGAGGTCCATTCTGCTACAGTGTCGCACTGTGAAGCGAAGTTGGTGATACTATAATTATCGTGAAACGAAACCTGAAAACGGCTAGAGAGACAGTATTTGCAGATCTAAAATTCACCTGCGCGCGTCTCTGTTACAGGTGCACGGGTACAGAGACAGTATTTGCAGATCTAAAATTCACCTGCGCGCGTCTCTGTTACAGGTACAGGTGTAGATCATAGCGTACCTTTTACTGGAAAAAAACAAAATGTGTGGTAGTGTTCAGTGAAGGGTAATATTAAAATTGAAAACTGCTCCTGAGGCGTTATTTCCAGATCCAAAATTTAACTGAGCGTTGCGCAGGATAGGACCAGCCGCAGACGGCGCCTCCAGTGCGAGAAGCTCTGCTGGCGACAAGCTTCCAATCAGGGCGTCCACATCAGGGTCAACGACGCCAGCAGGACACGAGGCCGGAGCAGGATGGCTGGGTAGTGACACGGCGCTCGCAGTACTACTACTAATACTGGAAGTTGTGCCGGTAGACGGTAGGACACTGGACACGGCCGGTGTAGACGACGAGCTGCACACGGGGTCAGCGAAAAGAAGATCATCAAGGCTCGGTGATTGTGGTCGCGGAGCAGGATAGCTGGGTAGTAGAATGGCGCTCGCAGTACTACTACTAGTACTGGAAGTTGTGCCGGCAGACGGACGGACACTGGACAGGACGGGCGTAGACGACGGACGGACACTGGACACGGCCGGCGTGGACGACGAGCTGCACACGGGGTCAGCTAAAAGAAGATCAACAAGGCTCGGTGATTGTGGACGTGCGGCGGTGTCACTAGCGCCTGTCGGCACGGCACGTCAGTAAACAAATCAATCAAATTTCGCCCAAACTCAGATGTCGGCGCTACTGATGATGCTGTAGCAGGCGGCGCTTGTTCACCATCCAGAACTGCTGCCATTCCTCGTTCCTGCTCCTCCGTTGGGCGGCAGTAGCTGGTCAAGGAATGGGCATTCTTGTGCCCAGTGATAGCCATAATGTGCCGTTCCGGGACATTCTTCGCGTTCAGGTGGCTGACGGTGAAGGCCCTCAGGCAGTGGTTGGTGTAAGTTTTCGACGTTCTGGCATCCGCTGAAATTGTCTTCATGATGTCGCCGAGCATGTTCTTTCCAATTGGGGCCTTTGTATACCAGTACTTCTCACGGGGAGAGTAACTTAACTTTGGTCATTGAAACAGGCGGTCGCACTCTGGGTGCAGATGACTGATCATTCGATGCACTGAAAACACTTGGCCTGCGTTCTGGATGCGGCCGGCTGGAGCGGCAATGGCACCGAGCTGGTGATTCTTCTGCGCGAAGTCCGTACCGAGCTTGATGTAATCATCACTATTGTCGTCTTTGAGGAAGACAAGATCTGCCTTCCTCATGATGCTCTGCAATTCGCGGCCGCGGATGCCGAATTGGAGGGTCACATAGAACCACACCTGCTGTACAAGGCACTTGGCGTCCTTCTTGGTGTTGAATAGGTAGTTAATCTTGTTCATGTCACTTTCCATGATAATGTCCTTGTGAGCAATGGGGCTCATCTCACATTCCATCTTCAGCTTCTTCATGCCGTCGAACGTGTCGTTCGCGCGGCGAAACTCTGGGTCCTTGTATATGTTGAAATCACGTCCGAGATCATTTAAATGCCTCTGTACGCCTGACCGGAATCCCTTGTACGAGTTGTACTGGTACGTGTCACACTTGTGCGTCCGCTTTCCGCCGTAACACTTACATAGAACATGGCAGAGGTCATCTTTGGAGCATTTCTTTAGGTCCAACGTCAAACTAGATTTCTTCATGAATGTTTGTAAAACAGACACCCAGATTTTCGTACTGTCCTTTGTACTCTTCGGCGTACGACCAGCTATCACGGAGTCTACATCGGCATCGGTCACGAAAGCAAAACGTTTAGGGGCGGGTTCAGCCATTTCGGGACCGGGAAAAAAAGATGAGAGATGTATTTGAAGCACTGGTTGAACGTAGAAGACGAAAAATGTATCGCTTCCTGTATAAGTGGAATACAGCGACGTAGGTCAGGAGATGGACGGAAAGCAGTATCGTCTGTGTACTATTCTTCCCTTCCTACAACCAATGCTGACCTGTGTGAATGGGGGCCTCTCGATCTGCTCGCGCCTGGCATTCAGTAACAGTTCATCGACAAGGACTTCAATTCAAAACAGTTTGCACACTGCGCTTCAAGCATTTTTCCTCGTGAACTTGCTGCAAACGTATGAGCTCTGCTGCGCGTGTTCCCTTTGCGTGAGGCTCAGAAACAGCTAGTATCTCCGTACTTCAATTGGCTGGGTCGATGTCATCCAAGTTCTCCTCGCTATCGCCATCACGACTCTAACTGGAGACGATTTCTTCACCATTTCCGCAAGCAGCAGCTAGCGCAGAAATTTCGCCATCCCTGAATGTAGGAGATGGAATCGGTTCGATCAGCTCAAAAACTCTTCGTTGTGACTAGAGGAGTAGCAGGGAATATTCTACTGGAAGCCCTTTGACTTTCCTGACTGCTGAAACCCTTCCTGCCATGACTGCTACTTCTTCAAACAAGCGAGAGTCTCTTTGGTTCCACTTCACTGCACTCGAGCGTCTACGAGACACAACCTTTTTACAAAACAACATTTAAAAAAAAAAGATTTTCACCCTGAGCCTGGTTTTCGCAGAAGTTGGGCCATGTATTCTATGCAAGGCAGCGTCGAAGTATGCGTTGTTTTAGACCAATGGCTTCACCATTTCGTTGTACATACAATGTAGACTGGGTGTTCAGTTTGGGTACAGGCACTTGGATTTGTCTTAGACCAATCCTTCACTATAGTATAGGTCAGGGAAGCTGATATATCAATGCCGTACACCTGTAACTATCCAAGATCATTGCAGGCTCCTCGATAAAGAATCATTTTAATTTTAATTATTAACTACTGTATATTTGAACAAACGGCGAGGAGACAACAATTTGATAACCGCAATCAGTAATACAAGCTGGACCGACATTTGTGTACACTGTATTCATGTATTGTAAAACTGTGGGGGGGGGGGGGGTCTTTCTTTCTCTTCTTTGTTCACTTTTCAGTTGCAAGTTTAGTGTTAGTACACACATTCGTTATTGCTCTCGCTTTCATTGTTAAATTTCACACTTGTAAATTCCACTGCTGTTGTTCTTAGTGTTATTTCTCTAACTTAGATTTTCTATAATAGTTCAATTTTGTTTTCAGTGTCCTTTAGTACAACGAAGATTCCTGATGAGTGTTGTACGAAAACTTGTTTGAATCCCTTTCTTTCTATACACAATTTCTTCACATTTTTCATCGTTTTATTGCACATTGTCTCCACAGTTTTACAATACATGAATACAGTGTACACAAATGTCGATCCAGCTTGTATTACTGATTGCGGTTATCAAACTACTGTATAAGTGAAACATTTCGTTCACAAAATCTTTCGTTAGATCACTCCACCAGCAGGCTTTTTACGTACCAATTTTCGCTTTTGGTCGAGGTCTGTTACCCCGAACGTTCAGAAAACAACTTTAGTTTGGTACAAACTTTAGTTATTTCGTGCCCGCTAAAGAATATAGCGAAAGTTAATTCCAAACGAAAATTTGAACTTATGTACTTGGTCCGCGTCAGCGATATTGTCGCTTATCTTTCAGCTTTGTTTGTATGTCGCCAATGCTCACTTGGCAGCCCATTTCATCCCAATTTTTGTTAGTAGGTTAGTTTACTAGTACCTGAAAGGTCTAGCTAGAGTTCGAGTCGATTTCGTGAGCGACGGGTGGGTGATTCTGATTGATACAGCGCCGCATCAAAATAGATTATCTTGTTACGCTGTGCAGGCAAGAGCAGCGCAAGCCACAAGAAAGTAATCGGCTACTCGGAATCAGCTCCATTTTTGCTGAACGGCCGAGATTGCTCACCTCGCTCGTCAAGCTGAGAATCACTGAGATCGCAGCTCCCGTACCTCCAGCTCAACGCTCGGAATATCCAGTGCGTCGTGGAGATTTGCAAGTACTGTACGCGTCGTCGTCGTCGTTAAAAATAAAATCTTGCAAAGAACGGCGTCTGATTTGAACCACACAGGCTGTCGTGCTGCCTACGCGAAGTCCTATAGAGAAGGCGACCGTCACGATCGACTTCTCTTTAGAAAATAGCCAGGCAGCGGAGAGGAAGAGAGATGAGCTTGCAAAAGCAGGAGAGTCGATCCCGAGCAAAAATATTTGTCACCAGCGCCGAGAGCAGCGACGAGGAGGACCGAAAAAAGTATGAACCCTTCCTTGGACAATAAATTCCTCCTAGCTAGTTGTCATTCTATACCGTACCGTCCATCGTACCAAATATTATCACTTCAAGTGCACGCGTTGATGTCCAAAGTCGAAGTTCAAATTGTCGAAAGATAAGCGACAATATTGCTGACGCGGACCAAGTAGTACTCATAGCTCAACTGTGTCAATTTAAGGCCAGTGAACGTAGCAAACTTCAGCAAAACGTTACAGTCCCTAGCGAAACTACACCTCATAGGCTCGCTTGATGAAGGAATTATTTTAGTACATTCGTAGATACACAGAGCAACAAGGGCAAAGTAAGGCTAGTTAGTTACTAGTCACTGCATGTTGTTGGTTAACAGCGTAAAATAAGGTGGAGGATACCGTGTTCGCAAACTGTGACCGGGGTGTACCAACCGTGGATGGTTGTAGAAAGGTCACTGTTTCCGAACACAGTGTCCTCCACCTTGTTTCATGCTGTCGTCTAGTGTCGACCAACAACACGTGTGAACTAAAACAAGGTTTATCCAAATACCATTGCTAGTTACTAGTAGTCGCTACTCTGAGTTTCATGCTTTCGCAATCATCAGGCAACATGAGGATGGTACTTGCCATGCTGGTATATATGCCAAAAGAGGTATTGGTGGGTCTTGTAGAGCTGTGTGAAAAGCTGTGTGTGAAAGTGGGGGCTGTATAGGTTTCAGGGCTAGCGGTGTTATTTTAGGCAGAAGGCTGTGTGCAGAGTGTGTGAATGTTGTAGGCAGGGGCTGCAGAGGCAGTGGCAGGGCTAGCAGTGTAGCGCAGAATGTGTGGCTGATGTGGGCAGGAGGTTGTTGTGAGCAAGGTTTGGATGTTGTAGGCAAGAGGCTGTAGAGGTAATAACAGAGCTAGCAATGTGATGTTAGCGAAGAGTACAAGATATTATATAGCTAGTGTGGGCAGGAGGTTGAGCGAAGTGTGCGGTTGATGTAGGCAGGAGGCTGTGGAAACGTTCTAAAGGTGACACCGTGGTATTTGAGGAGACAAAATACTGTTTTCGTGTCGGCCCTTGGACACCATTTCCGAGCGCTTCTTGAGATTGCATGGTGATTTTAGCGTGTTGAGGATATGGTACGTTTCTCTGGTACAGAGCGAACACCACTTCGTAATGTTGGTGTATGTTCAGGCGAAATCTTCCACCGATGTGTGTTTCGACGTTTCGTTTGAAAGAGCAGATAAAAAAATGCAGAAATAAGCTACAGTCAACTTCGCTTATAACGACACTCTGCGGGGCATCAAAAAGGTGTCCTTATTCGCGAAGTGTCGTTATACCCGAAGTCTCATTATATGTATACCAGTGGGATGGGACTTTGCTCTGGGCATGGAAATTCTGTCATTATTCACGAATTGTCGTTAGGCCAAAACAAATAATGACCTTGTTTCCGGTCACTTTTTTTTAAATTCTGAAACTTTTTTTGGTCCCAAATGTATACAAACGGTGGCAATGCCATGTGTGCAAGTGCACTCAACGAGTCATAACTCAGTCAAATCTCAACCGAATACCACAATCGAAACACCTACAAGGTAGCAGAGCTTTTCAGCTGTCGTGAAAACCTATGGGGTCGATACGAGCTAGAGTAACGGAGCTGGAAGGACTCGAACTGTTTGCTTAATTTCTCAGGATGTACGAAAACAGGAATACACCACATGCTGTAGAAGAACAGTGAGTGAGTCAACTCTGACATTGATCCTTGCCATGATATATGTACAATGTACATGTGTAGGTGCTCTTGTCCATCAACACCGCAACGATTGAGGAACCAAAAAAAGTATTCAAAAAAAGTTTCATTCCGGCCGACCGAGTCTCCTTTTTGAGGGGTTGCCGACCGGAAACAAGCCTATTTTTTGTTTTGGCCTTATACCCGAAGTCGTTATTAGCGAAGTTGACTGTAGTGTACTTCTGTTTGTGTATTTACCTGTGTCGGCTTGCAGTGGTCCTGCTGTTGGCGTTTGCCCGAAGTTGGGTGGATCACTTAAGTACTTGGACTGGGAAGGAGAGGATCCAGCGACACCAGAACGTAAGACTATTTTAATTATTGCACTCAGATGTATGCAGGCATGGAATCGAAGCGGGTGCATATTAGCCATGTTGCGGCGACAACTGCAGCGTTATCCACTGTGCGTGCTAGGCAGTCAAAATAGCCACCATGCTAGTAGTCAACTATTTGCCGGGTTAGAAGGAGGGAACCATTCTAGACTAGTGCCGTGGCATTGCAAACTATGCATTACGTCATTATGCATTACATCATCATGCATTACATCATCATGGATTACATCATTTTGATGATACAGAATGTAACCAGATCATAATACAGTCTAATCAGCGGACCACCATGGCGGAAAACTGACAAGGGGTACTGAGACATTGAACGACCTGACACTGTGGTCGCACTAGCTGAATGCATACATGGTTACATTCGTGGTTAGTTGATCATAACTCGTAACATTTCGATTTTCAATTTTTTTAATCCAGGATTACGTTGGCTCAACACTCGAGTTTTTGACCATATCATTATTGTTCTGTTTTCACTCTGTCGACCTGTATGTGCATTTTCAGTTGACGAGCTGCGGCATGCAATCTGGAGCATGGATAAACACAGATATGAGAAGAACAAGAGTGCAAAGCGGCACAAAGTTCACAGGTATGAGAAGAACAAGAGTGCAAAGCAGCACAAAGTTCGTCGTCTTTCCTTCTCGGCTCAATAATTTTGTAAAACAGACGAAGACATTTGATAAGTATGCAATTCAAACACGAGTTGACCCTTGACAAGCTGCCTGTTTGCTTGATTATATTTCTCATCAGCTCTGTCGCACCCTGGAATAGCTTGAGACTACATTTGAGGATTGACATACGCTGACTCTTTACAAGCCGTCTGTTTGCTTGATTATTTTTTATCATGAGCTTGACACTACATTTGAGAATTGATATACGTTGACTCTTTACAAGCCGTCTGTTTGCTTGATTATTTTTGTCATCAGCTTGACACTACATTTCAGTATTGATATACGTTGACTCTTTACAAGCAGTCTGTTGGCTTGATTATTTTTGTCATCAGCTTTACACTACACTTGAGAATTGATATACGTTGACTCTTGACAAGCAGTCTGTTTGCTTGATTATTTTATCATCAGCTTGACACTATGATTATTAGAGTATTGATGTACGTTGACTCTTGACAAGCAGTCTGTTTGCATGATTATTTTTATCATCACTCGCGGCTTTACACTCCATTTGAGACTTGATGTACGTTGACTCTTGACAAGCAGTCTGTTTGCTTGATTATTGTATCATCAGCTTGACACTACAATTGAGTATTGATATACGTTGATTCTTGAAAAGTAGGTTTCTTGCTTGATTAGCTTGACACTCCCGATTTGAGAATTGATATACGTTGACTCTTGAGAAGCAGTCTGTTTGCTTAATTATTGTTCTCATCACGCAGCTTGACACTACCATCCCTTGAGGGTGGTGGCGTTCCTGCAGATGGGGAAAACTCGGCCTCCAGCCGATTCGAACCATGAATTATTTTGACACTACATTTGAGTATTGATACAGTCATGTTCACTCTTGACAAGTAGTCTGTTTGCTTGATAAGTATTCATGGGCTTGATACTCCATCGGAGTATTGATATACGTTTTGGCTCTCGACAAGCAGTTTGTTTGTTTGACTATCCAAATCAGGCTTACTACAGCTGTTCTAGTTCTTTGCTACAAATATCTCCGCTGTAATCTGCATGACAATGTATCTTGCAAGCGTGTCCTTTATCGTTGATCCTTTTCTTGGCTTCCTTACTACCTTAGCTAGTTTTGTTTAAAGGGGAAAAAATTAAAATTTCACCAGTTGTAGCCTTCGGGGTGCTGAGTCGAATGGTCTTGGTCCGAGAAAGCTGAGACGCTCCCTTCCTACTTGAATCCCAATCGAACTCGCGCACTTCCACCGAAACTGGGTGACTGCGCCCTACTAGATGGGTATTTGTATGCAAAATGTCACTAAAAGCGCCATTTCGTTCTTATAAAAGCACGGATGACCGCGATTGGCCCATATGTTGTAGTCCTTTGGACGCTGAGTCGACTGGTGTTGGTCCGAAAAGGCTGCGATGCAGCGTTCCTCCTTTATTCCCAATCGAACATGGTTGAACAAGTGGTCACGTGCTCCTGGGTGCCCAAATCACCTGGTCACCACGCCAGCAGGCGACAACTTTCACACCAAGCCCAAGGTTCAACTCGAGTTCAACTCGAGTGACAGGAGTGCACCCAAAAAAGGTCAAACAGGCTAGTAAGTTGTACCCTGCAGGCACGGTGACCAGGTGACTGGTGTACGCAGGAGCACGTGACCGCTTGTTCAACCATGTTCGATTGGGAATAAAGGAGGAACGCTGCATCGCAACCTTTTCGGACCAACACCAGTCGGCTTAGCGTCCAAAGGACTACAACATATGGGCCAATCGCGGTCATCCGTGCTTTTATAAGAACGAAATGGCGCTTTTAGTGACATTTTGCATACAAATATCCATCTAGTAGGGCGCAGTCACCCAGTTTCGGTGGAAGCGCGCGAGTTCGATTGGGATTCAAGTAGGAAGGTAGCGTCTCAGCTTTCTCGGACCAAGACCATTCGACTCAGCACCCCGAAGACTACAACTGGTGAAATTTTAATTTTTGCCTTAACTTCCCCTTGGGAAGGGTGTCGTTGACCTTCCTTACGGCTTCATTTCTGTGCAGCTTGATCTTTCCTTGTCCAACTCTGCTGATGTATATTTTGCCACGCTAGGCACGCTTCCTTGACGCTATAAATTATACCGTGTGTAGAACCCCAGTGGCAATAATATGTACTTATCACATGGCACGTGATTGTTGCCCGTACTCCAGCGAATCAGCACCTTTCGCGCCGCGGGCAATAATTATGCGATATTGCCCGCAAAAAAATAGTTTATTTGCCCGCAAAAAAATAGTTTATTTCAGTGATCGCGTGACTACGATCGTACGACGACTCTGTAGACTGTACGACTCTACGACGAGTCGCAGTGTGTACGTGACATGTAGCATTGAGACGAAGATGGAATTCTTTTTGGAGATGGACATCCCGGCAATGGACATGGCCTCGGACGTCTGCCGTGTGGTGCTTGCAGGGATCATTTATTCAGTCATGTTGGCAGCCTGACCGTCGGTAAGCTTTAGGATAAGATTCAGTTCTGCTCGAAGTGGTACTGTGATCACAAACAATTATTTGAAATAACACAAACTCAACTCAGCGTCGTGCGTTTTCAAATCCTCGCAAAGTCACTGCCTGTGTGTGGTCTTCATGTGCCACGCAAAACTCTTACCAGGCTCATCTCACCTTTGCTTGAACAACAAACACAACAATTCAGGAATGTTTTGCAATGAAAGATACAGCTATCTGGAGCTGAAAAAAAAGAAGAAAATTGTCCTCAGAATTACACACCAGGGAGTCGTCAAATACTTGCACTTGTTGCAGTACTCGTACTGTATTTGACAACTTCCTGATACACATGTAAACATGAAGAAACTCTTTGTGGTAGCACTCTTAATTTTTCAATTGAAATTATGATTCTGCTGTATTTTATTGTCGTTGCCATGTCTATTGCTATGACGATGCGGTGCCAGCACTTTTTTCTGTCTCCGTCTTTCAGTATTGTATACTCTCTGATGGCCTGAAAAAGACTTTTTGTTAGGGTGTAGGAGAAATATCTTCATTTTTCCTGTTTTGATAATGATAGCACATCAATATACATTGTGGTCATAATGTGTTGGCATTTGGGCTAATTTCAACAGCAGCCCAATGGTCTGCTCTGTGGGCCATGTGATAAATTTGTTATCGCATGGTTGCTGCGGGCCTTATGGCATATTATTGCCCCTCGGGCTAACCTCTCGGGGCAATAATATGCCATTAGGCCTCGGTCACACTACGGCAAAAATGCTGCGTCAGCGTCGGAATCATGAGCTTTTCCATGGCAACTGACGCAACGCGGGAAGTTTGAGCGTCAGACGCTGCTGCGTCTGACGTGGGGAAATCGGCTGCGTTGCCGCTGATGGGAGTGACGCTTGGCGGAAAAACAGTGTCTTTCAAGTAAAATAATTAGTTTCAAGACACTTTGCTTGAGTTGAGCAGTTATTCGACATTCGTCTGTTCAAGGTTTGTTTTGTTCCCTCTTTTTGTTCGAGATAAGTCCGTGGACCTACGAGGCCGAGGCTGCTCTGCTCCGAACCTGGCGGAAGAGCGAGGCGTTTTCTGAGAAGAAAATGATGTCGAGAAAGGACCAGTTGTTTGAGTGGGTCATCGGCCAACTGGAGCCTGTTGACTTGTGAGTGTTGTGTTGTCGTCAAGAGCCCCAAAAAGGACAAGCAGTATGACGAAGTCAGGAGAAACACAGCTGCGATGCGGACTTTTCTTGCCTGATCAATGACACTACAACTGAAAATGGCTTCAAATTCGGAAAGAAACAACAACGATCGTGCACGCGTGGACCTAGTACCTTTCGTCTTCTTGTAATCAAAAATCAATGAAAAATTCGAAAACTTTGTCCGACAATTTTTTTGTATAATAAGCAAAAGGCCGGTTTCCGTGGGAATTCGTGTCGTCATTGAGTTTTCCTGGTGGTTTTGTGACGTAGACAAATGCGTCAAGCCGCGGCAGTCATGAGCTGCAAAAAAAACAAAACACTGTGTGACCCCGCGTCTCCGTCAAGTGCTGCGGCTTGACGCCGCGTCCAGCTTCAAACTGCCGTAGTGTGACCGAGGCCTAAGGCCCTTGCAACCATGCGATAACATATACATAATGCAACCCAACAGTACGCTTGTACGTGAAATATAAACCGACATACAAACCGAGGCGAAGGCGAGGTTTGTATGATGGTTTATATTTCACGTACAAGCATACTAGTGGGATGTATTATACTTATGCTGACCTTCATACAAACTGACAGTCAACTTCTTCTGTTTCTAAAATTAAAAAGGAGTTGGTATGGTGGTGGTCTATATGGGGTTTGTATGAGGTATGAGGTTTATATGCCCAGTATAAACCGCCAGCATGATGGGCAAGTTGACTGGAAGTTTGTATGAAAGGTCGGCATAAAGTATAATAATTATTGCCACTGGGGTTCTACACACGGTCTTTCCTCTCCCTACATGCACTGCGCCCGTTGGCGCGAGGGTTTTGTCCCGGCTGGCTCGGTTCAGGTGAATAATCTGGCGGCCCCAGCGGAAATGTTTCATATCCCATTTCTTGAACGCGCTTGCATACTGAAGTACCTTTTTTCTCAATTTTCCATCTGAACATCTGTTTTCATTCCTTTTTCTCTTGCTATGCTGTTCACATCTGGCTGCGGCCAACTACTCCTCAATTTGTGTGCTCTTGTCCTGGTTGCCTTTGTTTCTCTGCTTAACCTAAGTAACCACTCTCTTCACCCTACCCACTGACTAGTATAAATGATACCTTCTCCTGCCGTAAACCTCTCATGGTGACTGACTTGTAGATACTGCAGATACTACAGCGCTGGCAACTGAAATCCGATCCCTGAGCTGTGCGCTCACATCACAAAGACCCAACACGGGATAGTAAAACTACGAAAATAGAGGCGGTTAGAATGCGAACGCATCGCTCAGTGGTCGGATTTCAGTTGCCAGTACTGTACTGAGGATGCTCGGGGTCCTATCCGGTCAGTATGCACATGTAAGATGTTAATAAATGTTCTTCGCAAACCCCCTTAACCCTGCATGATCAGTTAGTTGACTCTGGATGCTTTGGTGAACTCACGGCACAGCGTTGAGCCTGCACTTGCACACGCGACTCAACATGCTCACGCTGCATACAAAGACTAACACTGTACAGTACATACAACTGTTAATACTTCACAAACGTATATTCGCGAAACCCCTGACTCAGGCTGTGTATTTAGCGACCATCAGCGAGT
>NW_027044616.1:0-6000 GCF_964019385.1 Sycon ciliatum | reverse complement strand
GAGCTGAGCAATAGGGGGGAGTGACGTTTTAAGTCACCCGATCTGCGAAATGTTCATCCACCCATGCATTGAAAACGCTTCGTTGAAAACTCTATGCACACAAACACATATATACACACTCGCTCCCTCCGTCTGTCTCCCTCTCTTTCTCCCACGCTCTCTCTCTCTCTCTCTCTCTCTCTCTCTCTCTCTCTCTCTCTCTCTCTCTCTCTCTCTCTTTCTCGCTCCCTCCCTCCCACCCTCTCACGCTCTCTTTTTCTGTCTCTCACGCTCTCCCTATATAACAGGCTTGTAACGGTCAGCCATATTGCGATGAAGAAGGCATTTGGTTTAGATAGAATGACCCCAACTGCATTAGTTTTACAACGGTGTCATCTGTATTCGTTTGAGCAACGAGTTAATTTGAAACTATACGTTTTGGTCTATCGCTGCTTGTCATCAATTACTAGCCCCCTCCTTCAGTCACTGTTTCTCCTGCGTTCAGTTGGCCCGCACACAAATGCTCGTACTCGTGGCCAGGATACAGCTGCCTTAGTATTACCTACTGTACATATTGGGTATGGACTGCGCTCAGTTTCTTTTCTGGCGGCAGGTCGGTGGAACACTCTTCCTCCAAACTGTCGTCAGGCACAATCTGCTGGTACTTTTGCTCACCTCACAAAGATTCACCTAGGGTTCCCTGTAACAAGGCCATGCCTGTTGGGACTCCCCTAGTCAAATAATAAATACTACTACTACTACTACTCTCCCAGACTCTTTCTTACTCTTCCTCCTCTTCTCTGCCTCTTTGCCTCTCTTTCTTTCTTTCTTTCTTTCTTTCTGTCCTTCTTTTCTGTCTGAGTCATTCTTTGGTCTCTGAACATGCCTCTTATAAGTCGTACATGTATAATCGAATGGATATCACTACTGTTCCACAGAACATTGACACCATCACTCTGAATACCCTGCTATACACCATGATGATCACTGAGCATGGATGCACAAACAAGATCACAGAAAAGTTTGAAATAATTCTTAACTACGCGAACAACAGCACTGTTCAAACCAGGCAACACCAATATCACGAAACATTACTTGAACAATTTCAAGGCATAGTGATAACACTACTAGTATCTTGATGGACACACAAATTCTCCTTATATGATTCCCTGACAAAACAAGGCCGGTCGAGGCAGCTCAAGCAGAGTGCTCAATGCACAAATGTGCATAGCAGTATACATATACAACGGACAGCCGCATTTCCGGCTGATGCTCGCCACTTGGCGTGAATAGGGTCCAGCGGATAATGCCGGCATTATATTCGGCATTATGAGACCATCCGAGCATCAGAGCATTATGGAGCATTAGAAAGGAACAAGACGAGCATTATGTGAGGTTTCAGCGGCATAACGAGTTGTCGGGAAATATTAGGTTTTTGGCAACAATCGGCTAAAGCCATGGGGTGCAACGCCATGTATTGTACCGGCACAAAACTTTGTGATTTGTAGACACGTAACACATTTAGCGCAAATGCTACATTTACCTGACTTCATACATGTAATGCCATTGCTACATAAAGTCTTTATGTAGCAATGTAGTCAGGTAAAATGTACAGGTGATGTAGCATGCCCAACGTTGCAACTGAGGCTGTTACACAATATCCGGAACGATGATTTACGAGGAGTTCTTTTTTAGAAATCATGGAGAGCCATGGAGGAGACTAGACGTCCGCGAAGTGAATATCAAAGAGACGAAGAAGAGTTTTCCTGTTATGCCATAGGCTCTGGCCATAGCATATCTCTAGCGATACTGAAGACAACACTCATCTATTGATAAATTTGGACCTGGATGAAGGAGCGGCTATATACAGAAAGAGCTTGTTCCAAATAACTGCCTTTGCCGAGTCCAGATAAGCAGGCTCGAAAAGAACTAGAATTTCTCATGGACGCATTACCAAGTCGATTTGAGTGCTCAGGAGCGCCTGTCTTACTTTCCTGGTGAAGCACGTACCGTTCGTCGTGAACGATTGTAATGCAAGGCCTACAGTCAAGTGCTATCAGAAAAGAAAAGTATTGTGGCCAACCATTAATATTTTGCCTACACGCAACCTCAGGAGAAGAAGACAGCGCAAGCAGAGGATGTAGAGCGGCAAAACAACTTCTGACCATGTTTTTTCAGGGTTTCCGCAAATGGGAGGGATCTCGATTTGAGATCGTCTGTCGACTGGTTTCACGTGAGCTGTTTCAGATGAAGACTGGCATTTTTCACAGAGTGGAAGCAGTGACATCTTGTCTGCAGGCAGGAACACCACTTCCCATGATATGCTTCCAGCATCCAAATGACCACCAGCAATAATGGTTTCACCTCTCACTACATGGATAAGCAAGGGAAAAGATTCGATACACCCACTATTCAGCCACAGCCCTGCATCAAAGTTGCAATGGAGAGCAACAATGGAGACTCGATCCAGTCGTATAGTGCTAAGAAGTGGTGGAGCTCATGAGAGATATTGTAGCAGCTTCAGAGCCAGATCGACTAAATGCGTCCTTTCCTGGAAGTTTGACAATGTGCAGCCTTTCTTCCATTTTTGTTCCAAACCAAGAGCATTATAGCCCTTGCTGAAGCATTATAATCAGCATTACAAGGTAGTTTTTGGATCATTATGATTAGCATTATACGTACATTTTCGGAGCATTACCCGCTGGACCCTAGGCGTGAAGCTCGGAGTAACATCTAAAACACTCCCACTTTTGTCCACAGTGACAGCAAGGGTGACGCGCTCTGCACAGACCGTGCACTGAGCAGCATCGGAGCAACAGTGGCTGCCTGTGTGCCCATATGAAATCGTAAAATCGTAAATCTATAAGGAATAATAGTCTAGTGGTGCATGGAAAGTTACATTGTGCTTCAAAGAAGTGGTTATTAGTAATTTGCCTTGAGTTTCTTTGGATCACACTTTTTTTAAATTTTCATTTTGATTTCATCGTCGAGGTTTCATCCCTTGTATCTTTGTATCTTTGGTTTTCTTCCTTCCTCCCATGTCGTATTGTTTTAATAAATCCGTTTTGAGTAAACCACACAATCATAATCATGACCTGTAACTGCTGCTACTGCGTTTTAAAAATGGAACGCTGCAAATTTGTTCTACAAATCATTATCTAATAAAGTACATTGCGCATTGATCAGCACTGTGGTATACCGATAGTTCCAGAAAATTTCTAATGACGGAATATCTGAAGCTTTCCCACTTTCGAACTCCAAAATGGCACAGTTCCCCGCACAATCATGCTAGTACACACGTATCATGATCTTGTACGGATATACAGGTAGCCCCAAAGTGTGACACCCACAAGCATCCCTGGATTGGAGTGGCTGTGTTCAGTGTTTCTACATGCACTACTTCCATTTGACTCTGCTCGACTCCACAGACTCTCTGCAGGACCGCCGGAAACAGTTTTAGAGCAGTGGTCCGTTCATAACATAATCTGTCATAGACCACCCTTTTCAGGTGATCTACGGATATCTCCCCTCGTTTGAGGGGATTATGGCTCATAATCCCCTCCAAACGAGGGGATCTCATATCCACAGGATATCCTGTGGATCCCCTCGGACGGTGGGTCGGACCCAGTCCTTCTACCAGCATAACCAAGAGAGCTTTGGGGATTTATAATCCCCTCGGAACCGTGCAATATCCTATACATACAGTTTGTGTATGATAGTGGCTACACATACATGTAACCTCCACAGCAGTAAACATGCATTGATGGCCTACAAGTTCAGTGGTCCGGTGATGACCTGACCAACCGGCGAAATGCTCTAGATCAAACACTACAGACAGGACACGCCGATGATAGTTTTCTCGAGAAAAGACATGATCATTGTGACATTTTAGTTTTTCCCAGTGAACTTGACGTGACTGATGCACACTGTGTATGTATTAGTTAGTGGGATTGATGTCAAGAAGTGATAACACTGAAGGCTATCTGCGGCTTAGCTCAGCAGCCAGCATCTCAACTTTAATTTGGTGATAGAATAATAGCGCTCATGGTTGAATTGTGAAAGTATAGCAGATACACGATTGCGTTTCCAAGGTGATTCCGTTGTGAGGTGGGCGTCAAGAATATATGATTTGCGCACGACTACAATTGAAAAGACATGATAAACAAAGCGGGTGTGAAGAAAAAGCACAATTGAAATGGTATAGCGGCATATACCGCCTATACTCTCATGTTATTCCCAATGATGCTCATTTCAGCTTGATGAAAAGGCTGATATGGACTTGGTAAGCGCATGATGCTCATTTCAGCTTGATGAAAAGGCTGATATGGACTTGGTAAGCGCCACTTGTATAGAGACAATAGTTGCTTTTCATTTTCTTATTAGAGACAATACGCAGAAGACAAGGATATTCGATAGGTATCTTCATCTTGCAGGACGGTCTCAATACTGCAGAAGTGATTTCTAAATGCATGATTGCAATGATAAAATGATTCAGTTTGCTCATCATCACATGACACACGCTAGCTCTCAAGTTCTCTCATTGCTCTCTCAAGTTCCGCACCGAAATGCCGTGATCAAAATAGTGTTGCAATAATGCATGCTTGAAGTCTCGAACGCCCGTTCAGGCAATTTGATAGGTCTATGACTAACCGCACGGGCGCTGATTGTGATATAGTGTTCTATCTCTGCGTGTTCAGGGCGAGCTCTCCAGATGCCGATGTCCAGCCACTGAGATTTGACGCTATGCATCTGTAGCGGCCCACATCGTTAATCGAAACTGAAGATATTACCAGCTCGCTGACAACTGTGAGTAGGCCGTTGCCGTCGTGTGGATTCTGCAGCTGACGATGGCGCAGTCTGAGTGGCTGCGATGACAGGTTCTGGCCGAGGAACTCCCAGTTGATCTCCAGCAGGTTACTGCCAACGGCACTGCACGTCAGCGTTACGCTGCCACCGGGCCTGGCTTTGCGGTTACGGGGCGCCTTGATGATAATGGGAGATTCCATGTTGGGCTGGCCTGCATTCGAACACACACAAGCATGAGAGAGTTACCCAACAGAGACAAGCACACGCACGACGAGCTACTGCCTGAAAAGCATGGCCAAATTCTAAGCACAACATTGGAGAAGCTCTGCAGATGATGGTTTATGAAAGACCTCTCAAATGGAGTCCAGGATAAGCTGCATACAGTATCATGCTAGTGGTGTAAGCTGAACCATATGAACACCGATGTTTAGCTGCACCATATGATCACCGATGTTTAGCTGGACCTGCAATACCAGGTATGCACGCTCTCGCATACACTTGGAGCTCTAGCTCATACTCTGGAAATGGGTTCTTGGGAGGCATAATTGCAGCCCTGGCTGTCATACTAAATCAATCACGAAGGCAACTGAGGGCAACCAAGGTGAGATCCTACGCCACTATAAGCTGTATGGATCTTACATGTGTGCACTGGTGGACTGGCAGTAACAAAGAGCAAACTCACCAACAATGGAGACCTGAACACTGATGTTCCTCTTGCCCAGCGGGTTCTCAGCCATGCACACGAAGTGACCAGCGTCAACCTGCGACGTGTGTCGTATCACCAGGGATCCGTCGGACAGATATGAGTAGCGTGGATTGCCGCCGTCGATAACGGCGCCGTCCCTCGCCCACCGGATCTGCGGCTTCGGGTAGCCGCGTATCTTGCAAGCGACGATGGATGTTTTCCCGCTGACAAGCACCCGCCTTCGGTACATCTCTCTCAGGGGACGCGGCGGAGCTGCAAGAGAACAATCACAAAAAGCGAGGAGGCGGAAATAGGAGGTTGCAGTCTCTGTGAATAGGCGCATAGTAACGTTACTGTACTCAGCAATGACAAGACCTGGACTTGCTCCAATATGTACATGTCTGCAAGCACGCGTTATCCATGCAAGCACACATGTACATGTACACCGGAACCACTCCATCTTGTATTTGGCTTGAGGGCATTCCATGTCAAACACTGCCTAGATGCTGGTACCTGCCAACTGCTGCATG
>NW_027044615.1:0-31691 GCF_964019385.1 Sycon ciliatum | reverse complement strand
CATTTGCTGCTCGCAAATGCGAGATATTAGGAGCATGCGCTCCGGCTGCGGCATTCTTTTTCTTCTTGCTTTGCAAGTGTAGTGTATTTCTCATCCCGTTTGTTTTCAACGTACTTTCAGGATCCTTTTTAGGAACATGCCTCCCCGAAAAAGGACCCGCCGTGCTGCAAGCGCAGAACCCGCACGACTGCAGCTGCAGGCTGACGCGCAGCAGAACGATGCGGCGGCGGCACGCCTGGAGGAGCAGGCAACTCGCATCAGGCTGCTCGAGGCCCAAATCGAGCTCGAAAGGGCCAGGGCCCCGGAATCCCCACGCGGCAGAGGTCGCAGACGGAGACGTTCTCCGTCATCGTCGTCGTCGTCGCCGTCGTCGTCGTCATCTAGATCATCGTCGAGTGCCAGCAGTGCATCGCGGTCACCCAGCCCCAGGAGCCGGAGATCCAGGTCCAAAAAATCCAAAAAATCAAAAAGTTCCGGCAGGAAGGCTCGCCGTCATCGCCATCACTCGAGTGCTACGTCAACGGGCCCCAGTAAATGGAGGAACGTGGCGTATGAACACCAGCACTCAGTCAACGCCCGGCTCCAGGAGCGCCTGGAGAAAGTGCGGAGGGCACTAAAATCCGACCGGCTGAGGAGCGCAACGAAAAACCTAAAGAAAGGTGAGGACATTCTAGAGGACAGGCAAGAGTGGCTCGCCGTCGCCGATACCCATGGGGTAGAGGTGGCGAACAAATTTGTGGAGGGAGGGGGAATCCTCAGCATTGTGACCTCCGCCGAAAAGAGCAAGAGACTGAATGCGGCCGTGCAGTCCGTGGCCATGCAGCGGCCCTTTCGGGGGGGCATCCCATCCAGGTTCGGCAGGGGCGGGGTGGTCACCCCTAAAGCAGCCGCACGAGGGGCTGAGCAGCCACCACAACAGCAGTCACCTTCTGGGCCCAGCGAGGCACCAAGGACGCAACCGGGGAGAAACCCCATCCAGCCTGGCCCCAAAGTCTGCTTCCGTTGCGGCGAGCCAGGCCACTTCATCAATTTCTGCCAGAAGCCAGCCGCTCAGAAATAGCTCTGAGGGCTGTGCGGACGGACTCCCCCCTGATGTAATAGATGATGAAGTGTATTCGGTGCTGAGTGTTGTTGACGAGGGGTGCGTGGCGGGCTTGTGTGAATCTGACGATCAAGGGGAACTAGAGGGGCAAGGGGTGGTGGTGGGCAGTTTAGCTAGGTGCAAGCCATTTTGGGAAACTATGGGGGCATCCGAATTTGTGCTAAGGATCATTTGTGAAGGGTATCTACTCCCGTTCGTGCAGCTACCAAGGCCGAAAACTGTAAAAAATCACAGTAGCGCTCAGTGCCAATTTGATTTTGTCACAGATTCAATTAGAGACTTGATGGAAAGAGGGTGCATAAAGGAGGTCAAGAGTGAGGAGGCAATGATTTGCAGCCCTTTAGGCGTGGTAAATAATGGAAAAAAGTTAAGACTCATTTTGGATTTGAGGTACGTCAATACTTATCTGGCGAAATTTAAATTCAAAATGGAAGACCTGAAAACAGTCGCAAGAGTCTACGAAAAGGGCGACTACGTGATTACTTTTGACCTGAAAAGCGGGTACCACCACATTGAAATTGCACAGGAGCATCAAAAGTACTTGGGGTTTAAGTGGTTTAATGCGGAGGGAACTATCACAACCTATGTATTTTGCGTGTTACCGTTTGGCCTCTCCACGGCTCCTTATGTTTTCACAAAAGTGACACGTGTTTTACTGCGGCGTTGGAGGGAGTTGGGCATAAGATGTCAGCTCTACATGGACGACGGGTCTGGTGGGCACTCTACTGTCGAAGGGGCAAAGGTGGTGGCAAAACAGATGAAAGCTGACCTCTTGAGAGCTGGGTTTGTGCCCAATGAACAAAAATCCCAGTGGGAGCCATCACAAACGGTCGAAATGCTAGGCATGCGCATTGACCTCAAAGAGGGTCGAATTTTTGCGACAGAGCGCAGAGTGGCGAGGCTTAAAGAGTGCCTAGCACGGCTGAGCGGTCTAGCAGCACCACCCGCGAGGGAAGTGGCGAGGCTAGCCGGCTTCCTGTTGTCTATGTCGCTTGCGCTCGGGCCAATTTGCCGTCTGCGTACCAGGGCATTCTACAGCATGATATTGTCTAGGAGTTCTTGGTACGCCCCAGTGAAATGGCCGGATGCGGCAAGGTGCGATTTGGAATTTTGGAGCACGGTTTTTGAAGACTGGCACGGCCAACCATTTTGGAAAAACTGCCCAAAGGCAACGGTCCTGACCTGGTCCGATGCGAGCGACTCTGGCTGGGCGGATTTTTAGTAGACGGCAGTGCAGTCGAGGTAGCCAGAGGAGAGTGGCTTTTTCTTCTTGCTGTTGCTGCTGTCCCCGCAGAGGCTGTTTGTTGTTGCTGTGTGCGTGTGTACGTGGGTGTGCATGTGACTGAGGTGTGTTAGGGGTGGGAGCACGTATGGTGTGGCTGCACACAGGAGTGAGAAAGAGAGTAAAAAAGAATCTAGGGATCAGTTGGTTGAGCGACAGCGACATGTTCAGCTTTCAGGCTGTCATACCACCTGACGATATGATGATGACGAAGAGGAACATCCTCCGAAAGATCGCGACGATCTTCGACCCGCTAGGATTTCTGGCACCAGTGATCATCCGTGCCAAGATACTGATGCAAGAGATCTGGGCTAGCAGTGCAACTTGGGACGAAGTGCTTCCCGTCAAACTGAGCTCACGTTGTAGACAGTGGTTCCAGGATCTCCTTGCACTGAGCTCAATTCAAGTGCCACGCTGCTTGCAGGCCATTGCAGGCGCTACACCGCAAGATGTCGAGCTTCACGTATTTGGCGACGCATCAGAGTTAGCGTATGGTGCCGTCATCTACCAACGTATCCGCTACGCCTCCGGCGAGATCAGCACCGTATTTGTGTCTGCTAAGTCACGAGTTTCGCCAACTACCGCCACAAGCATCCCACGGCTCGAATTGATGGCTGCTGTGCTGGGAGTCGAAATGGCCAACGAAGTAGCCAAGGTGTTGCAGATCAACCCGCAGAACATCATCTACTGGACTGACAGTATGGACGTGATCTGGTGGATCCGTGGCCGGAGTCGCTTGTTCAAGACGTTCGTTGCCAACAGAGTGAGCACGATTCACCAGGCAAGCAGCCCAGATCAATGGCGGTATGTCCCTACGGCAGAGAACCCGGCTGATATTGTGTCGAGAGGATGCGCCCCAACATCGCTCACGCCGGACAGTATGTGGTGGACCGGTCCTAGCTTCATGGCCAAGCCGTCTGATGACTGGCCAGTATGACAGTTACCTACAGCCCAAGCAAAGGAAACAAAGTCCATGAAGGAGACCGTTCTGATGAGCAGCACTGAGACGGGTACTGATGATGAGGGCACAGGCGCAACGGAGCCCAGTGTTTGGAGACTGGAACCGCAGCGATACTCTGATTTGGAGCGCTTGATTCGTGTGCAAGCGTGGGTGATGAGATTTCTTCACAATGCTCGCGCGCCACACGAACGCCGCGAACTGGGTGAATTGACAGTGGACGAATTGAGTGAGTCTGAGTTGATGCTGGTGAAATCAGCGCAAGAGTCTGAGTTCCGAGATGAGATCAAGGCCATCAAGAAGGGACAACCTGTGAGTTCCCAGAGCAAGATTGCAGCACTCCATCCACAGTTAGATGACAGTGGTTTGCTGCGTGCAAGGAGTCGTCTTCAGTACGCGGACTTCTTGCCCTCTGACACGATCTCACCGATCATCCTTCCCAGGACGCATCCAACGACTAAGCTTGTGATCACGCGGATCCATGGCAACGATCATCACGCACTCGGCAACAATCAAGTTCTGAACGAGTTAGTAAAGCGGTTCTGGGTTGTCGGTGCACGCGAAGCAGTCAAGGAAGTGGATCGTCAATGTCCTGAATGCCAACGCCGAAAGGCCAAGCCTGCTAAGCAGCTCATGGCGCCACTGCCAACACTCCGGATTGAACCCGGCACCCGTGCGTTTGAAAGGGTTGGAATCGACTTTGCAGGACCGATGTACACCAAGCAGGGACGCCGAGCGCAGGCAAAGAGATGGCTGTGCATCTTCACCTGTCTTGCCACACGCGCTATCCACACCGAAGTAGCGTATGGTCTTGATACTGGAAGCTTTCTGAACTGCTTCTTCCGAATGGTCGGACGACGAGGTGCTCACTGACAATGGCACGAACTTTGTTGGTGCAGTAACCAAGCTACGCGAGTTGAGAAGTGAACTGGACGAGAAGAAGATCATCAAGGCAACCAACGGTCAACGGATTCGGTGGCACTTCAACCCACCCGCAGCACCGCACTTCGGAGGACCATTTGAGGTCATGGTGAAGGCTGCCAAACGAGCACTGTACGCCATTCTGAAGTCAGGTGACATCACAGATGAGGAGTTAGTGACGGCAACGATTGGAGCAGAACACCTGATCAACAGTCGGCCCTTGACAACGGTATCTTCAGATGCCAGAGACTGTACTCCTATCTCTCCAAGTGACTTGCTGCTAGGCGACGCGAGCCACAGTATTGATGTACCCGGTGATGACCCAGCAGCTAGCCTGAGGAGACGCTGGAGACGAGTCCAGGAGCTGGTCAGACATTTCTGGGCAAGATGGATGCAAGAATGGCTGCCCATGCTGAGTGGTCGTGCCAAATGGAAGAAACCCTACAACAACGTGCAAGTCGGTGATGTCGTTATCCTACTCGCCAAAGACACACCACGTGGTCAGTGGCAGCTGGGACGAGTTGTCGATGTTCACCCAGGACGTGACGGGCTGGTACGAGTCGTGGACGTAAAGGTGAAGAACACCACGCTACGTCGCCCAATAAGCAAGATCTGCCCGCTGGAAGCATATCAGTGAGTTACTGAGTAGCAACAGCATTGGACCATCGCCATTGAAGTATGGTCATGTCTGTTCAGTCTCTTGCTTCTCTCTTGCTTCTCTCTTGCTTCGCACATGTTCTTTCATGTTGTTTTCATTTCTTGTTCCGTTGCCTATCATCTTTTTTTGATTTTTTGTTTTTTTGTTTCTCTTTGCTTGAGCACTAGCAACTCAGGCAATCTTTTCTGTTTTTCTTTCATTTTTCCGCTTCGAGTGTTGGTGATGTATCTCTCCGTAGACACATCAGGAAGGGGAGAATGGCGTGGCGAGAATGCCACGGAGTTCAGTCTACACGTTCATGTCATGTTCAGTTGCGATCTGCTTTCTCTTCCTGATTGCCATTGCGGTCATGCTGTCTGTTCTCTGTGATTTGACCTTTATCTCCTGGCATCTTACTGTCTTCATGTGCTCCCCTTGGGGGCACCTTGATGCCTGATGTAATATCGAATTTGTACAGCGGGCTACCATTTAGGTTCCGCTGCGGTCGGTTTTGCTGAGCCAGCCTTGGCACCGTGTAGCCTTTTTGGTTGTTGTGTTCTTGTGCGTGCGGCATGAGGTTTTTAGCTGTACCTTTGTTTGGCTGCGCTGCCTTTTGGTTTCCAGAGAGTTTTTCTTTGCACATGTAGTTTTTTTAGAACGAAATAGTCGGTTCGTGACATGGCGTTCTACTTCTAATCAACCATAAAGTCTTTTGTGTTGTGAGTGACTCCGTCGAGTGTGAGCTTGGTATACGGCCCATTACGGGACTGCGTGCGGCAGAAGCCTAGCGAAACACCAACCAGTGAATACAATTATTTCTCCAATAGACATACGAATAGATTTCTTCTACAGCAAAAGATTCTAAGCCACACCGACTCATTGACTCGTCTCGTATGAAACAACAGAGTCACTAGAGAGGTTCTGCAAAACGAAAATGCGTACAAACTTTCCCTCTACATCATGAAGTGCGAAACTTCGCATGAACTTTCGCAACTTTGGAAGCGAAACTTGCAGGGAACGCGAAATGAACTGTCGTAGGAAATTTCGTGAGATCGGGTCATGGCGTACGCGCACTTGGCCCGCGCAAACTACGAAAATGTGCAGAACGCAAAGTTCGTGCAAAAATTCGTACACACTTTCGCAAGGACTGTCGTGAAACTTCGTTCGAATTTTCGCTTTGCAGAACCTCTCTACTGAACCTTTCTTTAGCAACATGACGGCAACTGAAACAGCAACAGAGAAAGTACGATACATATACTGCACATTCTTGCAGGTACTACAGGTACTACAAACAGATTGCAGATCGTAATTCTTGCTTTGGCGGCACGAAACTTTATTTGGGGCAGTGCAATCTCGGCGGTACTCACAAATCAAACAGCCCAGACTCAAGTAAACAAATGCACTGGTCTGCGTTGTACTATCCACTGGATGGAGCAGAAGATCTGCACTGGTCTGCGTTGTGCTATCCACTGCAATCATACAAGTACGAGATTTTCACGAGACCAGACTGCACCCATTGGCTTATTTCGTATGAAGCAAACAAGTTACTGAACCTCTCCACAATGGAGATTTTCCCTGATATGCGGATTTATTTGGCAAACTCGGTCAATGAGTCATTGAACCTTTCCCTCCAGATTGGGAACTGCCAACGATAGTATGCCAGTGCCTTACTTGTAACGTACTAACGTGCAATGAATATGAGTATTTCGACACCACATCTAACATAAGCCTTACCATCAAGAAGGTGAACTCGCGTTCTTCGCACACTGTAGGCAAGGGCAAAGAGATACGAATGGATCTAAATCCGAATAAAATCAGCACACGTTTCCGTAAATGAAAGGGTGAGCATAAGCAAATGAATTGAAGGAAACTGGTCAACTCAGAGATCACCTGTCATTGAGTATTCCGTAAAAGGAGGCCTCGGCAGCGAAAAAGCTAAATTTAGATAGGAGATCCTGTCAGCTTTTCCATTATTTATTGCATTCCGTCCAAAATCAGCACACTTTTCGTAAATGAAAGAGTCAACACAAGCAAATGAATCAAAGGGAACTGGTCAACTCACCTGTCATTGAGTAATATTCCGCGAAAGGAGGTCTCAGCAGCGCCGAAACGAAATAAGCCAGGCCAGGAAACGAAATATCCGAAACAATTCATGCAAGAAGCAGTTCCAAAGAAGGAAGTTCCTCGTGCATGCACATCCGAAAAGGCAACAAGAAAAAGTCTGCAATGCACACGCATGCGGCCAGCCAGCCGCGCGATGGTAGGAGCCATGGAGTAGCTCCCTGGTCCAGGACCAGGTACCGAGCATCTTACGTAGCAAATTACGTAGCTACGTAGACAACGTGTCTGAATAGCGGTGTCGCTAGGTAGCGCCATGTGAACACAATAATAGAAAAGCTGACAGGATCGCTTTTCTAAATGTCTGGACGACACATGTACAGCACATTCTTGCAGGTTCTACAAACAGATTGCAGATCGTAATTCTTGCTCTGCCGGCACGCAACTTTATTTGGGGCAGTGCAATCTCGGCGCTACTCACAAATCAAACAGCCCAGACTCGAGTAAACAAATCCAATCGTACGACATTTTCACGAGACGAGACTGCACCCATTGACTTGTTTCGTATGAAGCAAACCAGTCACTGAATGCATGAACCTCTCCATAATGGACTCGGTTTTCCCTGATATGCGAATTTATTTTGCATACTCGGCCAATGCTTTCCCTCCAGATTGGGAACTGCCAACGATGCTATGCCACTGCAAAATTCAGATTCTACCCTATGATCGGAGCACGGAATGCCGGAAGCAATCATGACCAGTGCCTTACTTGTAACGTACCAATGTACAATGAACATGAGTATTTCAACAACACATCTAAGCCTCAGCAGCAATATACAATGTAAGCCTTACCGTCAAGAAGGTGAACTCGCGTTTTTCGCACACTGTTTGCAAGGGCAAAGAGATACGAATGGATCTAAATAAAATCAGCACACGTTTCCGTAAATGAAAGGGTGAGCATAAGCAAATATTAAATGAATCGAAGGAAACTGGTCAACTCAGAAATCACCTGGCATTGAGTATTCCGTAAAAGGAGGCCTCGACAGCGGAAAAGCTAAATTTAGAAAAAGAGATCCCGTCAGCTTTTCCATTATTTATTGTATTCCACCTAAAATCAGCACACTTTTCGTAAATGAAAGAGTCAACACAAGCAAATGAATCAAAGGGAACTGGTTAACTCACCTGTCATTGAGTAATATTCCGTGAAAGGAGGTCTCAGCAGAGCCGAAACGAAATAAGCCAGGACACGAAATATCTGAAACAGCTCATATCATGCAAGAAGCAGTTCCAAAGAAGGAGTAGTTAGTTCCTCGCGCATGCACATCCGAAAACGGACTGCACTGCATGCAACACAATGTCTGCCGTGCACGTGCACAGCACGGGGCTACCACGCTTTGGTAGATCTAATACCGAGCACTTTACGTAGAAACTTACGTAGCCTAAGTGAAATACCGAGCACCTTACGTAGAAACTTCAGGGCTCACCACGACCATACAAAATTCAAAAAGCGTCGACCACCATTTTGAATGCCGCCAAAACCAGAGTTTGTGCAGTCATAGCGGCTACGCACCCGAGTTCATGCTCATCGATGTACAGCGATGTACAGTCTAGTCGTAAAATACCGGTATTTTACGACTTCCTGGTCTACTCTGTACAGCGAAGGGCCAGTGCCGAAGCGAATCTTGTTGTTTGATGTCGAGAAAGACACGCGGAGAAGACGTCCTTTCTCCAAGCAATCTTGGTCAGTTTTCTCAATCCGCTGGTGGGTGTCGACCAAGATATGTCCGTGGGGTACTGGTGAACTTGAGTCCTGGCATCTACAAGAATTTTCCGCGCCTAGCTAACCAATGTTGTCAGTAGAACTCAGCGTTTCCTGATCGCGACTCGGCACACTCTTTTCTGTTTGGCCTCGCAGCTTTCACGCTGCGAGTGGGGAGTCTCCTTGTCACAAATGAATCCCTTAGTCATGACCATGATGAGAGGTGACTAGTATGATCCCTGACTGGCATGAGTCCTTAGCTCGAGTCAACACGAAGGTAAACTCTTCACTTGGAACGCTTGCTGTCTCCTCCGCCCTTTCTTGTTGCACTTGCAGATATGCGCACGGCTGCCAGTTTTTGTTGGTGCGCGCGGCGACGCACGGCCGACCTTGATGTCTTCAAAAAAGTAGAACAGCGGTTCTCCTTGGCCGATTCTCATCATCGATAGCTCATTTTCAAGGTCTTTGAATTCTCTATCGGTTTACCGTCCCCGATTTCTAATTTTCTCTTCATTCACTTGTTTGCACGCCTTCGCGTTTGAGTGATTTCACCATCCGATCTCAGCCAAACGAAGGCCAAATCGAAAAATTCGAGACGGTAACCCCCCAAAGACACACCTTCTGAACACGAATCCACAATGGCCTAATGTCTAAAACCAACGAATACAGCCAAGCTCCACTCAGAAAACACCCCACAATTGCAAGAAACAGCCCGTTTTGCTGTGCGCTGATTGGTCAAATCCAAATGACCGTTATTGACGCTTTGTATGGTCGTGGTGAGCCCTGAACTTACATAGCATAGCGATGTCGTTTTTTCTGCCATGTGAACACAATAATAGAAAAGCTGACAGGATCGCTTTTCTAAATGCTCGCAATAATGACGCGTACGTAGCTGATAGCGCATGACGTCAACATAACTCGTGAAAATGCCAACGCAAAAATGTGTTCGAAAAGTAACCGTGAGCTACGATGCAGGAAACGATCTCTGCGATCTGGCAGACGATGTAACAATTTGAAACTAGACAAATTGACAGTCAGTGTGAGTCAGAGAAGAAAGGAACAGAGCAGGCGCGGAGAATGCAGAGTATGGATAGAAGAACAGAACAGTAAACAAAGTCTCAAAACGAAGAACACGACGTACAAATTCAAAATCCATAACTTGAAGCAATAAATAAACGTGCAGTATGGTATCAAATACTTGTGGAGAGAGAGGCGAACTATTCTACTTCAGTCGAAACACTCCTTTTACTGAAGTCGCCAAAATATGATCGTGGCTAAAATTAGCCATTTTACAGTAGCCGGAGGGACACGTACTAGCATATGAAGAGACGCAGCCAGTTGTAAAATCTGATGAGGCCTTTCGTACCATTACTTCTCAAAACAGAGCCCCAGATCTGTACAATGTACTGATTTTGTCATGGTGATAATGTAACGGAGCACAACAATTTTTATAGTTCTTGTACTCTTTGGAGCAACACACACCATCATCGGCTTGTGTACGTTTCATCACAATTTTTCCGCCAACATGCTGTAGAAATTGACATCGTTGTGCTTCGTCACAATCATCACCATGTCTGTGACTGATTTGAGAAGTAATAGTGCGAAAGGCCTCATCAGATTTACAACTGGCTTCGTCTCTCTGTGTGCTAATAATTATTATCTTGATGTGTAATAAGAACTCAGATGGTGAGCCACGGAAAAAATTGTAACATGGAAAAAGGCCCCAGTGTGGGAACAAGTTATGCGATCGAGTCCACCAACAGTTACTAAACCAGATTTTGAACTGTCAGACGTGCACAATCCAGCACAGAACTGACAAGGAGTACTGAGACATTCCACAGCATGAACGTCAAATGTGTCTTGATATTCCTGTATTTCCTATTCTGCAGTTGTATGCGCACGTGTACCTCATTGACCAATGATGACTCCAATATGATACTTTTACTTTAAATCAACAAATTTTGACCGGTAGGAGACTTTGGCCGATCTCAAAATGAAACTTTTGGCATCATTAAACTTTGGCCAGAAATCGATCAGTAGTTGGTGCTCTCACATGCATCCATGCATCATTTCCCTCTATGACAAACCTAGGCCGGGGATTTACTTTGGCCGGTTGGTATGCAGCGGCGAAATCAGCGAAATTAAATCGCCAGCGAAAATTAGTTGATTATCAGAACTTTCAAGTTGAATTGTTACAAGCTAGGATTTCTGATCATGTACACCATTATCTTTGGGCAATCCTGGACTCTATCTCTAGATCTACAGGTCAGATGAACTTGCATAATATTTTCCGTGTGCCGATCATCAGTCAGGCAGAAAGTCCTTAGCTCCAACCAGTTCTACTGTTTGTGTATTTGGTCTGTTTGGCAAACAGGTGTTATGGGTGTGGTATCTAGCCTTTTTGAGCAGATAAAAAACGAACAGAATCCCGAGAAGATGAACTTTCTGCCCAGATTTAGTGGCCGTCCGCAATTGTCGATCTTTTTCACGAAGAGAAAAAGCTTCGTTCATGGGTGGGTGCTTTGGGGAGAGTTTCGATTGGAAAAATATCGATAGCTGAAACATCAATTCATTCTAGCTGTTAGGTCAATATATTTTTCGTTGAAGGGGGTGGATGGGTGGGGAGGGTCAAAAGACTCAAACTAAACTTTTTCGTTCCGTGAAAATTATCGCCAATGCGGGATGGCCCCTTAGTGCCCAGTTATGCGCCAGGCCTTATGCTTACTGCCGGCCGATCGGCATTTAACCATCGCCACAACTTCTGCATCATGTGCTGCTACGATGTATCATACAGTCATGGTATTACACAGCAATGTCAACTACTTTTGACTTGGACACATTCCATAGCCACGTTCATGACCCGGTTTTATTGCAGCCACAGAGAATAGACTAACGGTGCAGAACCTTCACAGAATGTGTTGCGTCTACTCACAGGCCCACAGAGTGATCACGCATCTTTTCAGATATACCGGTATTTGTTGAAGTTCTAAACTGTGCATGTACGCTACAAAAGTGGATGAACATGCAGAGACTCCATTGCAGCCATTTCACACTGCTCACAAGTTACAACCAGGGAGTCGTAAAATACCGGTATTTTATGACTCCCTGCTCACAACACAACATCCAAAACAAGGGAGTCGTAAAATATCGGTATTTACTACTCCCTGCCAAAAACCGTCTGCTGGCTACACATTGCAGTGGTGTACCCGGGCCGGGGGCTTTGGATGCTCAAGCACCCCCCTCAAATTTTCCGACCTTGGTCAACTTCATGCACCCATGCCACTAAATGCACCACAAGTTTGCAGCAGATTGTCCAATTTACGCGAATGACAGCTCATTGCAAAGGTCTTGAGTGAGGCCATCCACCGAAATGTGATTGAATTTGATATTCAAAAAGAACTAGATTGTTCCCAACCTCCGAAAGAATAACGCTAATGGAGATATCGAGTCATGAAACTGACTCTTTCCCACAAACCGTTTTTTTAATCCTTTTTTGGCAGGATTATTATAATTTCCTCAAGTGACATGTGTTTTTTTCCACTCCATGTCTATGTCACTAGTGATAGCTCACCGTGTGGCTCAGTCCGGGCGTGATGAAAGGGTATACAGTCCATTTCAAAACTATAGACGCATAGGGTTTTTGAAATATTTCAAATTTGGCTGGAGCTTTTGAGAATAGTTTTCGGAATATTGCTCAGGTCCGCTCCACAATTAAGCGGGATTCACAGAAGCTTTTTTGCGATGTGACACGTGATGCGTGTGTATCACTGTTGAGGCATCCGATGGTAAATAAAATAAATACTACTACTACTACTATGCGACAGGCGCGAAACCGGGAAAACCCCAAATCGCAGCCATGTCGCACCCCCCACAACTGCCGCAACTGGGCCATCGCAGGCCATCGCAGAAGTTGAGCTTGGCTCAACTTTTGCGATGCGATGCGACAAGCAATTTGGCGTACGATTTTGACCTTTTCTACAGCAAAGTTGTACAAAGGTTCATTTTTGCCTAAACATTTGTACAAGTTGTATCAAACCGCGCGAATATCATGGTGACGTACCCAAATCAGCAAGACTTTGTCGCATCGCTGACTTCTTCTGTGAATGGCATTTCGCGAGTTCGCCGCAAGTTCGCACGCGTCCGTCGCAGATCGCGTCGCATCGCGTGTCGCATCACAAAAAAAGCTTCTGTGAATCCCGCTTTACTCTCATATAGCTTCTAAACGATTGGATAACAGACGCCCAATTTGGAAAAAATTATGCACAAAGTGATCACAGATTTTATGTGGTATAGATGCTGGCATAACGGTTTTTGCCTAGGTACGCGTCTATAGTTTTGAAATGGACTGTAGGATATCCGTAATATTGAGAGTACATAATTCCCGAGAGTGCGCTATTGGGGTGGGGTTGTGTTACAGTATACGTAGTCTTGGTGATATCAAGCCTGTCCCTTGTTTCATTCGGATTTTTCGGAAGCACTCCGATTAAGTTAACAGGTTGTTCCGACAAATCGACCGAAAATGATTGTTCATGAAAGTGCACTAATCTGCTGTTTCAGGTCCTTCAAATCAGGGAATAGTACAATACATGTATATGTATTGTACTATTCCCTGCTTCAAATCTTCCAAAATGCCGCCTTGGTTTCTACAGTGGCTTACAAAGGCTTCCATTTTGTTCAGTCAGGATGAGAATATGAGAATACAAAATGAGCAGAGAAGGAGAAATAACACGACGAATAGGACAACTGGAAGCTGGGGCGGCTGGGGCATACTCGTTTTACAGGGTTGGACGGATCTGGTCCTACACGATGTAAATGCAGAGGCAACTTTGAACTCACCGTTTTCTTAGGTTTGTAGAGTGGAAGGTTACTTCATTGTAGGCGTGTTCCTCGATCCTCAGCAGTCGAGTCGTGATTTGCTCAAATGTCGCGTTTGACTTCTAGCTTCTCAGGGATACTGCGACCGTAAAAGGAGCCTGGTGCTGCCAAAACTACACGCGAGTGGACTTGCGCAGCTCTTCAACTTACTTATTATTCATTATTATTATTTATACTGAGCTTGTATACAAACTCCCATCCCTCCCCACACAACACTCCAGACTTGTATTTTGCATATAACAGGTACTTCGATGACGAGAATATAAACTGGTATATAAACTGGGATATAAACTGGTTTATCGCCTTCTTAGTATTTGACCCCACTAATTTCCCTGATACCTAAGCGGTCAAATATATCGCGTATTTGACTGCTTAGTCAAATACGCGATATATTTGACTACTTATATTTGACTCCTTAGAACTTCTTGGACTTAGAAATTTTCTCTCCAACTTAGAAAAAGAAATTTTTGAAGAAAGCAGAAATACACAAGATGGGATTAGAACCCACAACCTTGTGAATCTCAGTCACTCTTCCTTACCACCAAGCCACTGTGCTACCGATACTGAACCTAGTTTAAACAATGATCTTGACTTTCAATGCAGTACAATGCGGTATAGGCTATAGTATAATACTAGAATTACAAGGATATGTCGTATATGAAGAGAAACTATTGCGTGGAGAACACGATAAATAGATTATAGACCTCATAGTTGGTCTATACAGGATATATAGACCTCGTAAAAGACCTCGGGGGACCTCGGTCTTTTACTCGGTCTATATATCCTGTATAGACCTCCTAACCGGTCTATAATCTATACTTATCACTCTTCTATATCGACCTCCACTAATTCTCGTGATCCTTGACTGGTCCTATATTACCCATATCGCCGTAATATCGACCGCTTATATCGACCGCTTGTATCGACCACTTAGGCATTGTAATCTTTCGACTTTGGAGGGACTTAGAATTTTTCTCTCCACTTCAAAAAGAAAAGTTGAAAGAAAGAAGACAAAGGAAGAGAACAAGCAGGATTTGAACCCACAACAGTATGAATCTCAAGCAACCCCTTATACCACCCAGCCACTGTGCTGCAGATGCTGAACCCTTTTGTTCTTACAGTCTTGTACCCAAAACAGGCAACATCCTATGTACACTATAGTACAAATGCTATACTAAAAAGGTTAAAATAGCTCCTAAAGGTTCAAATTTTGGGGTTATGGCAAAGGAATCGTGATAAATAGGATATTGACCTCGACTTCGGTCTATATGGGAAATATAGGCCTCGTAAAAGACCTCGTCGGACCTCGGTCTTTTACTCGGCCTATATTTCCCATATAGACCTCGTCTTGGTCAATATCCTATACGTATAAACTGGTGTATAAACTGGTATATAAACTCCTTTCTTTTTAGGATCACACTAGGGGAGTTTGTATATCAGCTCAGTATAAGCATAATATAACCTACTCAGTTGAATATGGGAAATATAAACCAATATACAAACCTCGGCTTCGCCTCGGTTTGTATACAGGTTTATATTTCCCATAATTATAAATCAACTGGTTAGGTTATATTATATACATATTAGTTCAAATCTTGGTGCTACAAATGCCATCTCCTGGTGCATCGTTGCCCTGAGCACTTCCCAGGACATGTGGCCCGTTCTTCATCGTCCCACACCATGCACACCGCGACTATCTCCCTCTCTCCGAGTCTGCTTGTACTTGTAGAGAGGCCACCGAGCTTTGTGACCTCTCTCTCTCCATGACTGAGCCCTGACTGAGTCTCAACCTCCGCTTTCTGCGCGATCATATCAACTAATTACTTTCATAAGCAATTTTCATCTCCTACCGCTCGAGGTCAAAGTGCTACCTTTGTGAAATTGTCCACTATCGTGCGAAGCAGTGTTAGTTAGTTGAGGCTTGCCAAGTAACATTAGTTGCCATGCTTGATTCCAGCACTGCACTCCTCTGTTTACCATGGTCTACATCATGGGACATTAGATTATCGGGTCTGAGGTGTACAGGTTCGCCTCGTGGTTTTCGGCGAAGACAAATGAAAAGTTTATGTGTCAGTTTCTCGATCAGATGTTGCCGTTGTGAGAAGATTCTACCTTCCGAAACTGCCAGAGGAAATAATAGAGAGTTTCAGTTATTGGTATCGAAAATAGAGAGTTGCCTGATTTATCAGCTTTCCTTGAGTCAAGCCGTGACGGGAGGTGCATCGAGTGTGACACCATGTTGCATGTCGCCGTTGCTCCATAGCAATGTTGCAACTCACGTGCACCGTAAATGGCGGAAAGGATCTGCTTCAGGTTACCTGCTAACTGCAAGGCAATGAGGTAGAAATGTCACACCTAAGGTCGGCGCGTAGACTCTTAGTTGTTGTACAACAGCTCCATCCGAGTGGCGAAGTAGGTGTGAGTGGTACGGCGGTGCTAATGTTTCCAAACCGAACAGCACCTAGATAAACGAACAGGCACGATATGCAAGCAGTCTCTGAAGAAACTGATCTCTTCAACTCCCTGCAACCTGTACATAAATCTGTCATGATTATGGGATATCTCGAAGGAATAACGTAGCGTCGGAACGCAGCGGACGACATTCAATTTAGGTGAGTTTCCTTATAGTCATTTCCGTTCTCTTTCTCCTCTCTTTTTTTTCTCTGCCCTGTTTGGAGTTGAGGCTTGGTAGACTTCTGTAAAAATTTACTTCAAGTACTAAAACATATTATTATTAGGAAGTAGTGGTTGCGACTTCGGCGATGGTTTGTAAGAAATGGTTTGCTCCCCACACCGGAGCTCGCGCTACTGTGTATTGAGCAGGGAGTGGTGCTTTCTTGCAGGTTTGCCGAGTCGAAGGTTCGATGGACTTCTCGTGTGCTCTGGATGGCAGTCGTGAGTCAGTCAAGTGTCAACTAAAGTCGGCGGAGTAGCGCGAGCTCCGGTGTGGGGAGCACACTATTTCTTACATTATTATTATTATAGAGTAAAACCTGTGACTAACGACCATCACTTGGGCTAGAGAAAGCGGTCTTTAGTGGCAGGTGGTCCTTAGTTAGAGGTCTGCACCGCACAACCATCCGTGAATGTGAGACCGTCCGTGCCTGGCGAAGTTGTCTGTAGTACCAGGCTGGTCGCTAGTCACGGTGGTCTTTAATTACAGGTTTTATTCCCGTAGCTATGCAAAAGACGTTACTTCAGTAACGTCTGGCGCTAGCCAGGGTCCACACAGCTTTAATTTGGTATTTGTTTGTTTGTGTGTTTGTTTGTTTGTTTGTGTCACGCCTGGCGCTATCCCGTATCTGTCCCGTATCTGTCCCGTATCTGTGACTACAAAGGCTCTACAGGATTGTACATAACAGCTGTCCACAACATTTGCGGCCTCTTGTATCTGTCCCGTACCGTACCAATATTCGTCGTATTAGGGAGTCGTATGCATAATACGACGAATAGAGTGGGATTTGGAAAGAAATAGGGAGACGAGGAGGAAATTAAATTAGAATAGACGCCGATTAGGTGATAGGATGCGTCAGCATAAACATACTTTGGAAGAGAGATCCCGTCGTCTCCAAAATAAGCGTGAACGAGCGATTCAATGCCGGTCACAGGAAACGTCGGAAGAGAGATCCCGTCGACTCCAGAACGCCCGTGATCGGTAGAGTCCGGCGGTACCAGGCAACGTCAGGACAGACATCCCGTTGAGTCCAGAACGCCCGTGATCGGCAGAGTCTAAGCCGGCCCCAGGAAACGTCAGGACAGACATCCCGTCGAGTCCAGAACGCCGTGATCGGCAGAGTCAGCGCCGGTCCCAGTAAACGTCAGGACAGACATCCCGTCGACGCGCAGAAAAACTAAATCTGCAGCCTCTTTTGCCGTCGAACAGGATACGTATTTATATAGGAGACTGTAAAGTTATGTAATGTCCAAATTTCGACGTGAGCAGCAGGTCACTCGCGTTGATTTTTTCGACGTGCGAGCCAAATAACGCGAGCTGAACTTTCGCGTCGCAGACATCCCGTCGACGCGCAGAAAAACTAAATCTGCAGCCTCTTTTGCCGTCGGACAGGATACGTATTTTAGGAGACTGTAAAGTTATGTAATGTACTCCACAGGCAATCATGCATTCGGCGTCGTCATTGGCTCAACAGGTCAATGTAGATGTATTACTACAAAAAGGCCAGAAAATTCGATTCCTGTATTAAAATCAACTAATTATTATTATTATTATTATTATTAAATTTTGAATAGGGCTAATGTTCGCTGGCGATTTAATTTCGCTGATTTCGCCGCTTGGTACCAACCGGACAAAGTAAATCGCAGGCCAACGTTTGTCATATAGGCAAATGATGCATGATTGAGCAATGGATGCATGTGAGAGCAAAAATACCGATTGATTTCAAATTTGACGTGAAACTGCACGTCACGTCGGAAATAACGTGCATCTTAACCTCTCTAATCGAGAGGTTTCTATTTCTCATCGGCCAAAGTTTGTTGATTTACAATATAAGGAGATAAAAATTAAAGAAGGAGCAAAACAAAAGTAGATGATTATTAGAGAAACAACAATCCGCAATAAATTCTGCAAATACTTTTGCCTAACTCATAATATTCAAACCGATTGAAACGTTTTTGCAATACAGTGATGTGGCCAATGAACGGAAAAAGACAATTCCATCAGTTCTTATAACATGTACGATGAGCTAGGCAAAAAAGCATAAAAGCATAGCGTAGGGCCCTGAGCTTCCAAGCTCTCTCGTTGTAGTTCGAAAGTCACCCGATACAGTCAGTATTACGAGCATATAAAGCATTCCAGTTCACTGGATTCACCACACTATAATAAAGTTTATTCCCGTAGCTATGCAGAAGACGTTACTTCAGTAACGTCTGGCGCTAGCCAGGGTCCACACAGCTTTAATTTGGTATTTGTTTGTTTGTGTGTTTGTTTGTTTGTTTGTGTCACGCCTGGCGCTATCCGTATCTGACGGCAAAAAAGCATAGGCTGTTATAAATTTTTCAATTCTCCTATTTTTTCAGGCATATCCTGGGATTCGAACCTGCACTATCGCCCTACATGCATTCCCCCATACACTTCGCATTCAAACCCATTTCTCCAAGTTGCTTCACGTTATTATCTTGCGTTTGAAAGCCCTATTTGAATATAGGCCTTGACAGATTATGCTAATATTTTCGTGAAATTATGCTTTTCGCATTGCTGAAAAAATTGGAGAATTATGCTATTTTATGCGAAAAGTTATCATATTATGCCGCATTATGCTCACATATGCTGCCAATGTATAATGGTTCTGTGCAAAATACCAGGGGAATTTTTTTGTAGAGGGCGTTGTACTGTAGTACTAGCAAAAGTTCAACGGGGACAACGCACCGTCCGACCTAGCTACGACCGTCACTGATTGTAGTGGACTGGACATGTTACAGTATCAAGGGAGTCGTAATTTCTCGTAAACCTACGACTTCCTGGTGCATCTACTTGTACTTGTACTTGTAGAACATGTACGACTGTATGGAATTTGATGCGAACAGGCAGATTATTCCAATTTTATGCGATTCGTATGCAATTTTCCTCGAATTATGCGATTATTCGATTTTGGTAGGAATTGTGCGAAAAATTATGCTAGCATAATCTGTCAAGGCCTAAACCGGAGGGTTTATAAACACTCACATTGGCATAAACTTCATGTCGAACATTTGTATGGAATCAAAACTTGTTCTCTAAGGCCTCGTTTACACAACAACGATTGAAAAACGTTTTTGTCAAAAACGTTTTCAAAGGAATACGCTTCCACAGATTTTGATAAGAGCGTTTAAACGAAAACGCTGAAAAACGTTTCAAAAATGTATCAAACGAAAACGGCTTCAAAGTGTTTTTCAATCGTTTTCGTTTCGTTTCGTTCTCGTGAATTAACGGCAAAAACGTTTTACTAGTACGAGCCTTGTACTCAAAACATGCCGCCGCCAGCCTGCGCCAGGTCAACTTATTGCACGTGACCATTGCGCGCCGAAAAACGTGTTGCAGTGTACACGATTTTCGTTTTCGTGTAAACAGCAAAAGCGTTTCGAAAACGATTGATAAACGTTTTTCAATCGTTGTCGTGTAAATGGGCTCTCTAAGTGTCCTTCATGAGCTCCAGTCAAACAGAGAAGCATCAGCATTGCCCCCGGAACGGTCTGTGCTGCTGCCAATTCACTGTTTAAAATGCACACTTCATGCGCAACTTGTTCTCCATACCGTAGAATCCCGCGGATAAGCCCACCCACGTGTAAGCCCATGCCCGCGCATAAATCCAGGGTTTGTTCGAACATCACACAGCTTCATGGTACAAGCCCATGGGCCTTGTAGGTCATACCGGGAGTCCATATATTATGGACTCTTGGCCATACCATGTACATGTACATGTACGTAGACATGCACATTATAGTTTTTTTCGTACATTTCAGCACAATCATCGGTTGTTTTTGTTTGCACAGTGGTTTTCAGCAATGTACTTCTCACTTCCTCGATACTTTTCAATAGCACAAATTGGTGTCGGCGTATAAGCCCATGCCCGCGTATAAGCCCATGTTCTCGTATAAGCCCACCGAAATGTCCTTGTGAAACAGATAAGCCCATGTAGTCCAGCGGCCCAAACTTCAAAAAAAATTTCCGTTTCAGTCTCAAGCAGACAACCTGGGTTCTTCACTACGTCCTAAAGTATGTATACCTGACCTGGATTCCGCTTGTTGTCATCTTCAGAGTTAGGGCAGAAGCTCAGGAGAAGCCAATTTCTCCGCTCTCGTCGGCGATACTGAGCACCATCTGGGGGTGCACAGTTCACGGAAAGGAGCGCCTTTTTCAAATTTTTGAAGATGACGACGACACCGACAGGATACTCTTTGAAATGTAGAATTGCATTTTCGTTTGGTAGTTGCATAGCAGTTGCGTTTCGCGCTGTTTGAGTGCCTCCTGCCCACCACTTACAGCATGGTAGACACCTTTTGACATGATGGAGGAAGAGGCCGTGGAGCTTCTTAGGCCTCGTCCTGGGAATGGCGTTGTATCGTGGGAATTTTGCTTGTGCCATTGCGTTCAATGCATCGCAGGAAAAGCAAACCCGATTTACTTTGCAGAGTTGGGAAACTTTGTTTGAAGCTGCTAAATGCAGGCAGGACGAGCTATACCTTCTTGTGCGAGAGCGTCCGCGGATGGTACCACCGCAAGTGCTACAGTACATACACTAACAAAACGTTGCTGGGTCGGCTGCCACTTGGACGTGGCCATGCCTTTTTTCTTCTTCTTCTTCTTCTTCGGTAACTACAAGTCATAATAAATATGAAAATGACTGTGAGAGTACAGTGTACATGTAGTAGAAACTTAGATCAGTTTCTCCAGTTGCAAGAACTGGATAGCTTCTGATGGTTGTGTGAGAATTGCCTCCCTGACTGATGTGAAGGTACATAGACGTGTACCTGCTCGACTGCTGTGTCTGGCAGGGCAAGCTAGCAGGAGGTGGGCAGCATCATCAACTGTTCCAGGACAGTGAGTGCAGTCGGGTGAAGGTGCCGCCTCAATCTGGAACAAGTACTTATTCAGCAGGCTGCAATGGCCAGTGAGCAGCTGATTGAGGATGGTGGTCTCATGCCGGGACGGAGGGCTGCGGAACTTGCTGGTGTTGAGTAATGGCCGGGGGTATGCGGTTGCAGACCGAATTGAAGCCTTGGCAGCTTGGATAGGTAGCTGAACCTGGGCCTGTACACACTGTGTTCCATTCCGCGCAAGGCGATCCGCCTTGTCATTGAGAGCAACACCGCAGTGGCTGCTGATCCAGACAAGGTTGATGGAATGAGCATTCGGCGACCCTCACCTTCCCGTGGTGAATCCGTCAGGAGACTAGGCCTCGGTCTAGACCTGCCAAGCGAGGGTCAACCTCCGGTCCACTTGCTGGACTGGATAGCCATGCCTTTTCAAGCCATTCTGAATTGGAGGAGATACATGTATGTGATGATGGGACACCATGTACCAGCAAAGCGTAGAACAAGGAGAGATGTACAATGATTGAATCCACATCTGCAGACTTGTGCCTCATGACATGTGCATCTAGCAGAGTTGGAGAACAACGCAAGAATTTTGGCTTTCGCTCCAGAATGGCCCAGATTGCGTTGCAGCGGAAATCCACTATCAACGTCGGAGCATGCTACAGTGCCTTCACCCACCTGGCCACTATGCACCGGCAACGAAGTGGCAAAGGGAATGACCAGCCGTCGGCCTACGAAACATTTGACAGCCTGGTGCTGTATATACAGTCCGAGTTGAAGTCTGCAAGGGCCTTGCCCATGAAGCTTCTCACGGATAAGTACAATAACTGCAAACGGCACCAGCTTGGCCGACCATCACACTCCGCCTTAGTATCCAACTTTCATGCTGAAAAAGAAGATAATGAGCTACTTGGGGACCAGGTGAGTTCTTGGCATTGTTGAATGTGTAGAAATAATTTGATCATGTTTTATTGTTTGGTCATGACCAAGGAAATCCAAATAACACATACGCTCAACTACAAGATCACATGATTGCATGTACACACCAGATCATGAGTCCAGACTCAACTCATGCACAGCAACTAAAAGCCGCTAAGTTCATTTCACACGCGCGCTCGGGAAACGGCACATGCTGCATGCATAACATAACACGATGCGCTACTATCATGAATGTCTGGGTGGCCAAGGAATGCCACAATGTGTATGTAGACGTGAACACTACAGTGCCTGACATCTACAACATAGGAATGTATTAAATGGAATGCAAGTGTTCATGCTCATGTAATGTGGTAGTCTTCTTTGGTTGAATTACGTTCGTGGCTGTTACACGTATTATTACGACCAGCTTGGCTCTCGCGCTACTTCACACGATACACATGTAGGTCAGAATAAATCAGGGCTTGTGGTCCGAGTCAGAGTAATGTCCAAAGCTGACGTCAGTATTCTAGGCTGACTTTAAGCAAGAAGAGACAGAATTATAAACTGGTTGTTTTCTAAACACAATTGTATAGCCCGTGATAACGCGGACATGCAAACTTGACTTGTTTAAGGATCGAATTTCATTGGCGTGTTTCATTTGCGTTTTGTGTTTGAACTGTGTGTTTCCTTCAGCAATTGACATGTATGGTAAGTGGCATGGGTATACAGGCGCACTCTTCACGGAGCAACCACTTGTCTGTGTCGTCTGCAAACGGTCCGATGGCCGGTAATACCCAGTCATTGCCGAACAGTCATACTAGTAACGCACCTGGCCCGGCTCCAACCATCCCAGTCCAGCCGGTCGCCGCAGATTTCCTGCCCGCATCCACGTCCACTGCGCACCCCAGTGTCCGGCAAGAGAACGGGCCCAATGCCAGGAGTTACGACGGGCCCACTGCCAGGAATTACGATAGGCTCACTGCCAGGAGTTACGATAGGCCCGCTGCGATATCCACTGGGCTTGTCCCCGCCAATGTCGTGTTGCCCACTCATTTCGGCTTCAAAGGATCCGCTACTCCGCCGCGTCAGGTGAACACCAGTGGATCCGTTTCATCTCTGGGTACTACATCAGCCTCCAGTACAGATGTGTCGGCTTGTACGGCTTTGACTATAACCTCGGGTGCGAGGCAACCAGTGGCGGCTGCGGTGTCTTCTACAGCGCCATCTCAACCACGGTCGCAGCAGGTTCTTGCTGATCTCTAGCGTGCTATGTGATGTGTGAGTGTGTGCGCGCGCGCGCGCGGACGCGCACACACAATGCCATGTGTTGTGCGGTGTGTGTGCGTGTGTGCGTGTGTGGTTTGTGTATGTGTGTGTGCGAGCGCGCGCGCGCACAATGTCATGTGTTGTGCGGTGTGTGTACGTGTGTGTGTGCGCACGCTCGCATGCACACAATGCCATGATGAGGGTGAAGGCAGTTTCGATAGTGAATTGGACTGTAAGTCCGACTGAGAATCGGACAGTGAGTCTGAAAGCTAAGGCTAGTGGACCGCACTATTGAAGTTTTTGAATTGATTTGAATTTGAATTGTACTTTTCAACTCTGCAGCAAATGACAAATACACTACTGCGCTATTATTTACAACATCTTCCATATCGCTCGTTTGCTAAGATCAGCTTATGATCGCTATCACTCTGCCGTTTTCCGGTGTCCTTTGCTTCGCTCGTGCTAGCTCTCTTCCGCTGGTGTTGTCGAGATCGTGTCCCAATAAATGAAATCCTCTCATACGAAAGATCCATGTTTGGGGGTGATTTTGGTCGAATTTTACAACAAATCAATCTGTGCCATCTCTAATCACCATCAATAGGAAATGAACGCTCGGCAAAGGGCAACCATGATCTACGAATCATCCAAATACAAGAACAAATTCACATCGACTGCACTAATTTTCAATAAAATATCGTATCACATGCTGCCAATTTCAATCAAGGAGTCGTAAAATAACGTAAAATAACGACTTCCGTAACGAAACCTAAAATTGGTTCTCCCCAGCTTATGGCCCTAGTTCTGGACATGACAACAAGCCGTTTCGACATCCCTAGGACATGGTCTTTCCACCCATGCAAAGCTCAGGTTGTCTGCTTGAGACTGAAACGGGACTTGCAAAACAACGTCTTTTAGATTTGGGCCGCAGGACTAATGGGCTTATCTGCGGGATTCTACGATTCTACGGCATCCACCATACTAGTGGCCGCTGAAGTCAGGTAGTCCCACTGAGGTAGTTGGCCGTGAGAATTCTTGGCAGCCGATATTTACCTCCACGGAGAAGAAGCAAAGCAGCTATTCGATGAGATCATGCAACGTGAAGCTATCATGTAAATTTGTTTTTCCTGTTTGAATCATCTTTTTTTACTAAACAAGGAAGTGGTGGTGAAGTAGATGCAGGGATTTTACCAAGAGTGATGTACTCTTGCTTTTACATGCTGACAGTCTGCACATACACTATGTAGAAGATGAATGCGGGCTAGAGATGCATTTTCTACTCCGCCGGCCGAGACACAGTTGTGCTGGTTTATACCACACTGGATTTCTCGCTACTGCAGGCTACTGTATTCTTCTGTAACTTTTGTCTTCTGGTCATTGGCAATAAGGTTAGTGGACAGTAACTGGTGGAGTTAGTGGACAGTAACTGGTGGAGTTAGTGGACAGTAACTGGTGGAGTTAGTGAACAGTAACTGGTGGAGTTAGTGTACAGTAAATGGTGGAGTTAGTGTACAGTAACTGGTGAAGTTAGTGGACAGTAACTGGTGGAGTTAGTGTACAGTAACTGGTGAAGTTAGTGGACAGTAACTGGTGGAGTTAGTGGACAGTAACTGGTGGAGTTAGTGGACAGTAACTGGTGGAGTTAGTGTACAGTAACTGGTGGAGTTAGTGTACAGTAACTGGTGGAGTTAGTGGACAGTAACTGGTGGAGTGAGTGGACAGTAACTGGTGGAGTTAGTGAACAGTAACTGGTGGAGTTAGTGTACAGTAACTGGTGGAGTTAGTGTACAGTAACTGGTGGAGTGAGTGTACAGTAACTGGTGGAGTTAGTGTACAGTAACTGATGGAGTTAGTGGACAGTAACTGGTGGAGTTAGTGGACAGTAACTGGTGGAGTTAGTGTACAGTAACTGGTGGAGTTAGTGGACAGTAACTGGTGGAGTTAGTGTATAGTAACTGGTGGAGTTAGTGTACAGTAACTGGTGGAGTTAGTGGACAGTAACTGGTGGAGTTAGTGTACAGTAACTGGTGGAGTTAGTGTACAGTAACTGGTGGAGTTAGTGTACAGTAACTGGTGGAGTTAGTGGACAGTAACTGGTGGAGTTAGTGAACAGTAACTGGTGGAGTTAGTGTACAGTAACTGGTGGAGTTAGTGGACAGTAACTGGTGGAGTTAGTGTACAGTAACTGGTGGAGTTAGTGGACAGTAACTGGTGGAGTTAGTGTATAGTAACTGGTGGAGTTAGTGTACAGTAACTGGTGGAGTTAGTGTACAGTAACTGGTGGAGTTAGTGGATAGTAACTGGTGGAGTTAGTGGACAGTATAGCGTAACTAAGTTGTAGTTTCTTGCTCCTTTTTTCTTTCCTTTAATTCTGACTACGTTCTCCATCCGAGTGATAGAGGTATCCGCAGGATTACGTTGTATTTCCAGTAAAATCTGCATTCCCAACCCAGTGTTTCTCCTAACCATACAACATACTACCCGTACATGTTATGAGGACATGTATGCAAATCTAACACATATGAACACAAGCTTAAAGCATGCACTGCCCTGCGTCATCGGGGTCTCATTCTTCTTACAAGGTGTAATTATGTGCTGTGCACACGTCAGATCATCTGATAGGTATGCTATGAACTGTCTAGTCAATACCATGACAACCACACCATCAACCTCTCCATCACTTACTACCCTAGTCACCAGCACTATGTAGTCATGGTTACCAGGCACAAGTGGCACGCCTCTACACTGGAGTCGCTTTTGTAGACATGTCGAAAGCCTTCGACAAAGTGCAGTATCAGACTCTAGTTAGTGACCTCTACGCTCTCGGCATAGGCGGCGTTGCTCTGCAGTGGATGGCCCACTACCTGACCGATCGTCAACAGTACGTCCAGATACAACACCTGTCTGACTGGCTGCGACAGCGTGGCTTAATTCTGAATGAAGCGAAAACACAAATCCTACCAATCCCTCCTCACAGAGCACCACCCTTTGCCCTACGCATGACATGCAATAGTCAAGATCTGCCGGTGGTACCATCGGCCAAGTATCTAGGCTTACATTTTGACACGTCAATGTGCTGGCAGACAATGGTTCAACGTGTTGCTATCACGGTTTCTGCTAAAATAGCTGTTTTAATCCGCCATGCTGCATCTTTACCCCTCTCCTGTCGTATCTGCTACTTCAAATGCTTTGTGCTGCCTGAGTTTCTGTATGCATCCAATGCCTATGCCCATATCTATCTGTTCACCAGGAGCTCCGTGTGGAAAGGCTCTTCAAGCGCGCACTGCGTGCTGTATGTAAAGTGCCCCCATGGACCCCCACTGTTACGCTGCTTGAGCGTGTACATGTCTGTCCCTTGCGCACTACCATTCAACTTAACTTGCTCTGCTTTATATGGCGTTGTCTAAATTTTTTAGGATGTAGATTGAAACTTTTTTCGACCTCTTCCGTCACGAAGAACTCGAGGAGGCAACAGTAGCCTGCAGTAACCTGCTTATCTTCCCTGCAGCTGCTTATGCAAATTCTACCAAATTGGTGACACATGCTGGCGCAGTTCTCTGGAATTCCCTCCATGCGGATATCTGAGGCATCACCAAACTGGCCACCTTCAAGTCGAGCGCTTTGCAACACATTCTTGCCTGCTTTTAGCTTTACGCCCATGTTTCTGTAGCTGTGCTGGAATTGCTCTATTTCGCCGCCACTATTTTACCATTAGCCATGTCTCCCCCCCCCCTCCTTCACCCTACACAGTGGGTCCATTGTTATTAGACATCTGCCTGTTTTGCTTTCTCCACTATCAAGAATACTACTACTACTTACCAATACAATCAGTTGCTAAGCAACAGCTGGTCATTACGATCATCATCAACCATCACTCATGCTGCAGGTATTCAGGACAGTGTGTCCAAGACCAACAGCAAGCCTTCATGCTCATAATACCTGCATCTACAAACAGTCATGCTCTAAGACCAAAGGTCAGCATTCATGCACTGAAACTCCATAATCATGCTCCCATTCTGTGCACCCAATATTCATACCAGCAAACGGTGAAGTCAACCGTAATTCTCCTACAAGTACATATAGGTATTTACACACAGGCAGAATTCTTGCACCAGAACTGCGCAGTCGACAATCAGGCTCTGCTAGCACCATGCCCCCAGTCAACATAATTATTAGTGAAGTAGCTTATACATTGTATAAGCAATCATCAGACAGCATGGTCTTAGACAACTGTGCATTATATAGTATGCTCGGATATACAGTCAACTTTGCGTATAACGACACTCGGCGGGGCATCAGAAAAGTGTCGTTATTTGCGAAGTGTCCTTATACCCGAAGTCTCATTATAATTATGTATTACAGGTGATTTGGGCTTTGCCCTGGGCATGGAAATTCTGTCGCTATTCGCGAATTGTCGTTATATCCGCAGTCGTTATTAGCCAAGTAGACTGTATAGTCATCATTTCTGCTCCAATGCACACGCCACTGTATATCCAACATTCACGCTCCAATACTCACAACCAACATTCATACCGCCATACCCAAACAGCCAACATCCATGCTCCGATATACGCACAGAAAACATTGCAGCTCCAAGCCTGCCTGCAAGCACTCCCATTGCAAGTCACACAGTCACTGTCACTATCATGTTCTACACATCACTGTAAGTGACAAAGACTGGCACAACACAATCATAATGTACATCAGTATACAATACACAGTCGTAGCCACTGACCATATCATGTCAGGAGAAACATTATATGAAAACATTAAAAGTCACACACACACACACACACACACACACACACACACACACACACACACGCACACACACCTTGTGACCTTGTGACGCCCCATCGCCCGGGAAGCGATAATAGGCTTGATGAGCCAGGTAGAAATGCCGATGACGCTTGAGGTCGCCACTTCTGCGGAACGACCGTCCGCATGCGCAGCTGAACGGCTTGGTGAGTAGAGGAGCCGGGGGGAGGGAGGCGGTCACTGAAGATCTTCCGTCGCCAGGCTGGACGATCCTGTGCCATGGCCAACCAGTGTTGTTGAGGGATGTCCGCGTCATGCAGGTCGTCAACAAGCACATCCCGCCAACGCTTCTTCGGTCCATGGCGTGGTCGAGTCGGTGGCAACTCTCTGAAGAGAACTTGCTGAGGCATCCGCTCCGGGCTCATACGTGCAACGTGCCCAAGCCAGCGCAGACAATGCTCACGAAGCAGCACATTGATGTCGGCTGGCAGCCTCGCTCTGCGGGCAAGCTCGTTGCTGGTGAGGTGGTCCGATCGCTGAGTGGATCTGGACACGCCCAGTATAGCCCGGATCGAGGACCGGTGGAAGCGGTTGAGATGGCGGAGATGTGTAGCCTTAACAGCCCAGGTCTCTGCCCCGCAAAACAGCGTCGGCATGACAACAGCCTTTTATACTGTTCTGTTGATGTGATCACATAAGCGACGGCACTGGAATATGGGCTTCTGCAGACTACCAAACACGCGGGAAGTCTTGGCCGGTCTGGAGGTGACCTCCTTGTCCAAGGAGCCACCCGTGCTGAGAGTGCTGCCGAGATAGGTGAACTCCTGGACGAGGTCGATGTGATCGTCGTCACCGACGATGACGGATGCCGGCGGGGGATGGTGGGGATTCACTACCATTGCCTTGGTCTTCTGGATGCTGACCGTCAACCCCCACTGCGAAGCACATTCAATGAACTCGTTCGCCATGGTCTCGAGAAAGGGGAGCGACGTGGTGTACAAAGCTGCATCGTCGGCAAACTGCGATTCCGTTAGGCACGCTGGGCTGAGTCGGGACTTGGCTGTTCTGTCGCCCACCAACTTGCGGCCGACACAATACCGAAAATCAACACCAGGAACTGAAGATGCTGTCCGCCACGTCGCAACTACTGCAGAGAAGTACAGGTTAAACAGTGCAGGCGCGAGTGTGCCGAAGTCCATTGCAGACGCTGAAAGACTCACACACACACACACACACACACACACACACACACACACACACACACACACACACACACACACACACACACACACACACACACACACACACACACACTGATACAAACTCCCTCACATATTATACACGCACGCACACCCCCCCCCCCCCAACCCACCCACACGAAGTTGAACTTGGTGCTGTCTACCTAAGTAGGTATAGTATTATCAAGAGTACATAACCCCCCAGAGTGTGCAACGCCTGATCCAGCTCTGCATAGGGTCTTGGTCGAGCGTAATCGGATCTTTGCGTCATAATACCGTACACATCTGAGAGGAACCCGGGGAGTCGCGGGTACTCTCGGATCAAAAACAATGGTGCCCTGCCTCGAGACCGGCCTTTCGCTGGTATGGAGTGTACGCATGACATTAGAAGATCCGATTACGCTCGACCAAGACCCTATGCAGAGCTGGATCAGACGTTGCACACTCTGGGGGTTATGTTCTCTTGGTATTATACATTATTATGCTGTTGTGGTTTTGTTTTTGCCTCTTTTGCGTGTTTTTGCCTTTTCTTCTTTCTAGAATTTTGAGTTGAAGTTTTTTGGAACACTTGGGAAAAAATAATCATTGTGTTTCTTTTGCCCGTAAAAGAGGCTGTAGACCCAACCACACGCACACCCAAGCACACCCCCCCCCCCCCCCCCACACACACACATGTACATCTCAGCCCTCAGACCTGCCCATCGCGGAAGCGATGATAGCGAACAGCTATGTTAGACATAGCAACTTGTGCTGGGATTACACCATTCAACAGCTTGCAAGGCTGATGAATTGATCGCCACTAATTTTAGCCTGGTATCCACCAGACAGCTGATTGAAGTGGCTTATTCTGGCCAGTGAATCCCTATTTTTCATTTTTTTACACATACACGCCACACCACATACTCCGGCATACACGCCACACCACATACTCCGGCATACACTGGTTACCACATGTACACACACACACACACACACACACACACACACACACACACACACACACACACACACACACACACACACACACACACACACACACACACACACACACACACACCATTGGACCATTGGACGCCCATCGCCGAAGGCGATGATAGCGATGCTACAGCAGAAGCCATAGCAGCTTGTGCTGGGATTGCACCATTCAACAACTTGCAAGGCTGAAGAATTGTCCGCCACTATTCAGCCTGGTCCACACCACACAGCTATGAAGTGGTTTTTCTGGCCAGTGAATCCCTATTTTTTGGTCTTTTTTCATTTTTTTACACACACACACACACACACACATGCACACACACACACACACACACACACACACACACACACACACACACACACACACACACACACACACAAATTAGTTGTTCCCTCTACTCATGTATAGAAACACGGACAACAAGACAATGCTCTCTTACCAGTAGGTTCGATTCCAGGACTGCATACATGTACATCATTATCCTAATCACCCATTCCTACTCTGCTCTGTTTGCGTATAGCATCATGTGGATGAATGTCTGGTGATATGCACATAGCTAACTGCTACATCACACTCATAACGTATACACTGTAGCGTAGCTTACGCATGGTTGATCACACAGTGAGCAATGAGTCCTGGAGGCACGAAACCTACGTCACAATAGCAGCCAAGTCGTCGCTGAGTGTCCGCCTATGCGTGACCAGGCGCTAACTGATGTACAGCCTCACTACAGCCAGGTACCAGCCATCTACGTGAGTATCACCAGCCATCTACGTGAGTATCACCAGCCATGCGTCTACTAGGCGGCGTTGGTAAAATAGATGATGGTGGAAAGAGAAGCATGACTGATTGCCGGTCCGATCTGAAGCCAAGATTAGAATAGAATTACTTTATATAGAAGAAGGAACGGACCAAAGGTTTACACCGCAGTATGCGTTGTTGTCCACTAACATATTTCCAAGGATGATGTAGGGTCAGAACGTGTGACATTTGCCACAATATGCACTGATGTCGATGCTGACATTCAACGACCTGACGTTTGCCTCGATCACGTCTTGGATACCCCGACCAACACACTTCCAGCCGGTCATAAAAATTATTATTTAAAATTTAAAATTCCATTCATTGAAAAAACAAAAACTGTGAAAAAAAACTGAATTAGTTTTCGTCGCACACATGATGTCATTGCCTTGATAACTTTGACAGGATCTAGATCATAGTCTATTCATAGATGTGTCAATGAATAGCCATTGGCGGACAATGCTCGGCCAATCGTCAAATAATTATGCTTTTGATTATGCCACAATTATGCCAACAAATATGCTGAATTATGCTCGGTTCCACTATGTATTCACACTGTACATAGAGGATTGAGAAACCACGCACACACACACACACACACACACACACACACACA